>NW_027117986.1:453296-642869 GCF_038497935.1 Neoaidaea tothii
GCTGCCCTGAGGCTCAGCAGCCACATGCGCGGCGCAGTCAGCCGCTGCCTGCGGCCCGGCAGCCACCCCCCGCACCCCGCATGCTCACATCCAGCCGCACACCGTGCGGCTCAGCGTCCTATTCAAACAGCAGCTTAATGTCCTCAATGCGCTGCGCCCGTTTCTGGTCCTCGGACATGCCCAGGCTCGACGCAATGAATTTCTGCGTCAGCGCGTCCCCCCGCCGCTTACCTTCCGGTCCTGGATCTTGAGCATGCGCTCCTCCACCGACGACTTCACCACGTAGCGGTACACGTCCACGCTCTGCGTCTGGCCCATCCGGTGGATGCGGTCTATCGCCTGCGCCTCCACCGCGTAGCTCCACCACGGGTCCATCAGGTACACCCGGTTCGCGCTGACCAGGTTCAGCCCCACGCCGCCCGCCTTCAGGCTCAGGAGCAGGACCACCAGGCTCTCCGCCGGCGCCGCGCGCTTGCGCCCCAGGCCCACGGACGCGCTCCGCGTCGCCCGCTTCTCGCCGTACTCGTCAAACTCCACCAGCACGCGCGCGCGCTCCTTCTGGCTCATGCTGCCGTCGAAGCGCAGGCACAGGAAGCCGTCGCGGCGCAGCGACGCCTGCACAATGTCCAGAAACGACGTGAACTGCGAAAACACCACGACCTTGGACGTCACGCCCGCGTCGCTGTTCGCCTGCCGCACCGCGTCCAGGCTCTGCACCAGCCGCGCAATCTTGGCCGACTCCGGCGGCCGGTACGCGCGCAGCAGCATCACCGCCGCGTCCTTCTTGGCGGGCTCGGCGTCGTCGTCCGAGTCCGAGTCCGCGGCCGGCGCGGGCTCGGCCGCCGGCTCGGCCTCCTCGCGCGCGTCGTGGAACGCGTCGCGCCGCGCGTCCGGCCCCGCCGGCCGCTGGATGACCTCGTACAGCTCGTTCTCGTCCACGGTCGCCCGGCACGTGTGGCACCGCGGCTCCTGGCCGTGCCCGCGCTGGAACGCAATGTGCTCGAGCAGGCACGCCCGGCAGGCGATGTGCCAGCACTTGGCCACCAGCGGCTGCTCGATCGGGTCCGACGAGCAGATCGGGCACTCGTGCGACGCCGACGTCAGCAGCTGCTGCACCACCTCGGCGCCGTACTGGTTCGCCGGGCGCTCGTCCGCCGACGGCCGCGCGCCGGCCGTGAACGACGCCAGCAGCTCCTGCAGGTTGATGTCGCTGTCCAGGTCCGCCGGCGCCACGTCGTCGTCCAGGTCCGCGCACGCCGTCTTGACCAGCGCCGGGTGGCAGCACGACTGCCGCAGCCGCAGGATCTGCGCCAGGATCGACGTGTACGACTTGAACACCGTGCCCCGCGCCAGGTTCTCGTCGAACGTCTGCTTGGCACGGGCGAAGATCAGGTCGTACACCTTGCGCTCCTCCTCGCCCAGCTCGATCTGCTCCACGTGCACGTTCTTGGGCGGCAGCTCGATCAGCGGCTTGCCGTCCGGCGTGGTCATGTTCTTCGTCCGCCGCAGCACCACCGGCTCCAGCACCGTCTGGACGACGTCCAGCGCGCGCACGAACTCGCCGCGGTCGAACGGCACCGTGATGGACTTGCGCCAGAACGTGTAGTTCATCCACGGCTCGATCCGCAGGAACTTGATCAGGCTGTACAGGTCCTCCAGCCGGTTGACGATCGGCGTGCCGGTCAGCGCCCAGCGCCGGCGCGCCCGCAGGTCGCAGCACGCGCGCGCCAGCTTGGCCGAGCGGTTGCGGATCGTGTGCGCCTCGTCCAGGACGAGCCGCGCGAACTCGGTCCCAAACAGCCGCGAGCGCGACGCCGGCCCGGCCTCGGGCCAGCCGGTCGCCCGGAACAGGCTCGAGCTGGCCGCGCTGCGGTGCTTCTCCCACTCGGACAGCACCGTCCGGTACGACGTGATGACCACCGTCGGCATCTTGCGGTCCAGCGCCAGGTCCAGCGTCCGGCCCTCGCCGTAGTACACGTGCACGGCGACCACGCCCGCCCGCGACGCCGAGTTGGCGGTCTCGGCCTCCCACTGCGCCAGCAGCGACATGGGCGCCACCACGAGCGTCACGCCGTGGCAGTCGCGGTCGCCGGCGAGGTAGTAGCTCGCGTGCACCAGCGCCAGCGTGGAGATCGTCTTGCCCAGGCCCATCTCGTCCGCCAGGATCCCGCCGAACGCGCTGGCCGACTCGGGCCGCGGGAAGTCGAGGCTGAGCGCGCCCGTGTACGGGTTGGCGTAGAAGCGCGTGCACCAGCGGCGGTCGGCCGTCGCGTGCCGCGGAAACGCGTACTCCTCCCACAGCGGGTGCATGGCCGCCGCGTCGCGCCCGCCGGCGTCCGGCCGCTCCTTGGCCAGCATCCAGCCCAGGCCCTGCTTCTGGTACGGCCGCAGGGTGAGCTTGAACGTGTGCGGCGGCTCGACCTCGGGCATGTCCGCGTCGTACGTCTGCGCCTTGGAGTACAGCGCGTCCAGCTGGTCGTCGTCGACGACGGCGCCGGCGTCGTCGCCGTCGTCCGAGTCCGCGGGCGCAGCCACGTCAAAGTGCTCGGCCGCGTCCGTGACGTCGAGCTTGCCGTCCTGCTTGTGCGCGGCCACCGTGTCGTTCGTGCGCGTCGGCTTGAGCCCGACGGCGGCAAAGAGCCGGACCAGCGCGTCGCGCCGGCGCTCGTCCACGACGCCGGCCGCGGTCGTGCCGTGGTCGCCGAACGTCTGGCGGCGCAGGAAGCAGTCGAGCTGGACGTAGAACGTGTCGCCCATGCGCAGGCGCTCGTCCGCGTAGATGCACGTGCCGCGGAACGCGCACGTCTCCGAGTCGAGCAGCGCCGACACGAACGCGGCCTGCTCGACCGGCACGCGCCCGATCTCGACGGCCCGGCTGGTGATGCGCACGAGCGTGTCGTCCTTCTTGTGGGCCGCCGCGGCCGGCACGCGCTTGAGCTGGACCGCGTCGCCGTAGGCCAGCAGGCGCGTGCCGGAGCGCGTGGCCCAGCACGACAGCTGGATGGAGCCGACGTAGCGCTCGGTCCAGTCGCCGATCTGCTGCGGCGCGTGGGCGGCGGGCGGCGAGCCGGCGGCCGCCGGGGCTGCGTCGGCGGCCGCGTCGGCGTCGTCCGCCGCGTCGTCCGCCTCCACCGGCAGCGACGACGGCGGCGACGACGTCGACGGCGACGGCGGCGCGTCAAAGTAGAAGTTGACCGCGCGCTCCAGGTTGCCGTCCGAGATCTTGCGCAGCCGGCCAAACACGCTGTTGGAGATCTTCTGCGAAATGATCTCCTGGAACGTTTCCTTCGAGAACCCGCGGCCGTCGTCCGGCTCGCGCCGCGGCCGGCTCCGGCGGTCCGGCAGCGGCGTGTTGGCCGCGCTGCTCGGCGGCGGCGTCGCGGCGCCGCCCTTGGCCGGCGTGGCGTCCTTCGGGGCGTCGGCCGGCGACGAGGCCAGCCGGCCGTCGGCCGCGTACTCGACGTCGTCCAGCACGACCGACGGCGGCGGCGAAATGGCTTTGTCGTCCAGCGCCAGCTTCAGTGCGGCCTTGTAGTCGCCGTCGGCGTCGTCGCGGAAAAATCTGCCGGGCTCGGGCGCGGCCATGGTGAAGAAGTGCGGGCGGACGCGGGCAAGAGTCGCGACGCGTCGGCCCTTACCCTCTGCTTGCTAGCTGGATCCGGTGGACGGGCGCGGCTGCATGAACGTGCGGCGGCGCTAGGACGAGACGAGACGAACCGCCGCACGGCGGCCCAGCACGGCGGGACGGCGCCCCCTGCACAGCCGTCGCGCCGCGCGGCACCTGTGCGCGCTCTTCTCGCGCTTCCGGCAGCTTCCACGGCATGGCCGACGATCTCGCGCGCAGGCTCAAGACAGAGGGTACGTGGGCGCCGGACGCGCTGACGCAGGCAACGCCCTGTTCGCCCGGCAGGACTACGCGGCCGCGGCCGCCAAGTACGCGGCCGCGATCGCGGCCGCGCCGCGGCTGGACGCCTCGTTCTACACCAACCGCGCGGCCTGCTCGCTCAAGCTGGGCCAGCACGCGGCCGCCGTCGACGACTGCACGGCCGCGCTGGAGGCCTTTCCCGGCTCGCCGGCGGCGCTGACCGTCAAGGCGCTGTGGCGGCGCGGCACGGCCCACCGCGAGCTGGGCCGGCTGGCCGACGCGCGCGCGGACTGGGAGCGCGCGCTGGCGGCCGATCCGGCGAACCAGAGCGTCGCGGGCGACCTCAACAAGCTGGCCTGGGAGGAGAAGCGCGCGCAGGTACGTTGCTGCGGGGCTGGCTGACCCAGCGCTCCAAAAAGGACGGCCGCCGCGGGGTCGACGCGGGGTCGGCCGGACCGCCGCCGGCCGCGATCGTCCCGATCGAGGTCGTCGACACGCTGCCGGACGAGTTCCGGCGCGTGAGCGTGAGCGGCGCGGTGCCGGGCCCGGCGGCGGCCGCGGCCGCCGCAGGCGCCTCGGCCGCGCCGGCCCAGCCCCGCGAGCCGGTGGCAAAGAAGGCCAAGCCGGCCGACAGGGAGCTGCGGCTCACGCCGCCGGCGCGGCTGCCCAACGGCTACGCGCTCACGCAGCTGCTGCACCGGCCGCCGGCCGAGCGCACGGCCACGCTCGAGTACGTGTTCTCGCTGGCGCCGCTGCTGGCCACGCAGCCCCTGCGCGACGCCTTTGGCCGCGCCGGCATCGAGGCCGACATGATCGAGCTCGTGCTCGACAGCGTCGCGCACGTCGCGGCCACGTACGGCGCCACGCCGGCCGTCGTAGCCGACGCCGACACGCTGCTCGCGCACGTGCGGCAGTGCGCGCGGTTCGCCATCGCCCGCGTCTTTGTCGACGACGCCAAGGTCCGCCGCGCGTTCGCCGCGCTGGGCGAGACCCCCGAGCGGGCCCACTGGAAGGGAGCCGGTTGGTAGCCATGTATTGAAGAACTCCGCAAAAGATATAGTACAGATAACAAAACGAAACGCCGGCGCCGGCCGGCGGCGACGCCGCCGGCCAAATGATACAGTCGCAGGTCTATATACAAAATTGCAAGGCAGCGCCCTCACTCGTCGCCAAAAAGCTCCAGGCGCGGGAACGAGACGTACTCCGAGTCCTTGTCCTTCTCGACCGCGAAGCGGCGGTCGGTGTTGGCCGACAGATGGCCCAGCTTGGCCGAGTACAGCATGTGGTTGTCGCCCAGGCGCACGTGCTGGCTGCTCTTGATCCACTCTTGCGAGTCGTCGCTCTCGAATGACGAGATCGACGACGTCAGGCGGTAGTCGGCGCAGCACGAGAGCTCGTCGTCGCTGTGGCGGCTGCTGTCGCGCAGGATGGCGCCGCGGTCGAGGCCGTGGTTGTGTGTGTAGTGGCCGGCGCGCGGCAGGAACGACGCGGCCGAGGCCGAGGACGAGTCGGCGTCGACGGCGGCGGCGACCTTGCCGACGGACGCCTTGTCGGCCTTCGCCGACTTTGCCACGATCGGGAAGAAGAGCGACGGCGTGGGCAGGGTGAAAAACATTGTGAGTTGTGATCCGTGACTTGTAACCCGTGAACCTCAGGAGCCGGACACTTGGTTCAGCCGTCTGTCTAGTCGCGCGTGCCTATCACTGTCAGCCGCCTCCCACGTAATCCCTAGGAATAGCCCGACGACGGGTGTCTGAGGCTGACGCAGGAGCGGCGGGCGAGGGTCCGCGGACCCAGCGCGCGGGGTGGTTCGCGGCCCGTGTCGCACCTATGCGCACGCGCGCGCGCGGCCGGGCACGCCCGCGGCGTGGGTCGCACGGATCGCGCGGCGGACTCGATCCGCGGACCCAGTCCGGGCGCGGCCGGTTCCCAGAGGCCCCGCGCCGATCTGCGCGCGGGTCCGCGCGCGGGTCCGCCCGCGCGGGTCCCGCGGGTCCCCGCCCCGTACCCGTCCACGCCCGTCGTGTCCCCCCGGGCCGGTCCGCGCACACGCGGCGCGCGCGCCCGCGCTGTCTCAGGCGTGCGCCGTCGCCCGCCCGTAGCACGCGCAAGGGTCCGGCCCCGATCCACGTCGCCGGCAGCGCCCGTCAGACTCACCAGCTCAGACACGTCTGTCCAACCAATTGCAACGTGCACGCGCCCGCGCCCGCACCGTACCAGTCGTCTTTGTCGTGTAGATCGGCGGCAGGCCAGAGGCCAGGTTCGCAGTCGTGCCCGCTTGGTGTCGTTCGCGCCGAAGTGGCTCGACAGAAATCGACAGCCAGGAGCCTGGGGCGTTTCTGCGCGAAATCGCCGCAGGTGGGTAGAAATACTGATGTGCGCGGGATCGGACAGTGAGGGCAATGGATGCTGGGAAGCCAGTATATAAGAACCTGGGCGATGACCTAGCAAGCGCTTTTAGCCGTGGGAGTTCCCCAGTCGATCCCGAAAAAAGAATGCGAGAATAATTATTAATATGGGCCGTGGCGGTATACGTCTTTTGCAAACGATGAATAAACAAAAGCCGGGTGCCATCCGGTACCATCTGCACCGACGGGCGAGATGAATTGGGATATACGTAGTCGGATAGTCAATCTGCAGTCGCAAGCCGATTTTCGGCTGCGGTTTGTTTGATAGAGCGAGCCATGTCGATGTTACCAGAATTGGGAATTACCACGAAGGGTAATGCGAATGCAAATTAGCTCAAAGACATGCTTCTTGTGTTTAAGGTTTCTATGCAGCCGCCTGGGCAGTGCCAGGTCTGCCGCTGATTTTCCTCCGCTAGGCCGCGAACGGGCATAGAGGCAGCCGGGAGACAGGTACGCCGGCTGTCCGCCGGGGGGTACGTTGGGGGGGTACGCGCCCAGTGGACCGCGCCGATGCACCTGCAAACGACCTAGAGGCATGCAGGTCATACACGGAGGGGTCGTCTGGCACAAGTACCGCCAGTTCCATATGCGCGCAGGTGCGCGGTATATGCAGCGCTTGACGCCATGACCCGCGTGCTGGTCTGTGATCGCATGTGATCCGCTGTGATCCGCTGCGATCGTCGCCGCCGTCATACGGGCCGCCGGCCGCCGCCCCGGCCCGCCCGCGCCGGCCGTGGCTGCGGCGTGCGTCCACCTCCGCGTAGCCGCCGCACCTGCCCGCCCAGACGCGGGGTGGCCGCGCCCGCCGCCCGGGTGGAGCTTCCAGCCGCGCGTGCGCATCTGCGCCGCTCACGCGGCGATGGCCGCCGTGCATGCGTCAGCGGGGGCTGCATCGCAGGCGGCCACCTCCGCGTCGACCGCGCCAGCGCACGCGAACTGGCGCGATTGTGGCCACTGGCCGCTGGCGCCATGCTGGCGCGGCTGCCGCCGAACATGTCTGGCAAGTGCAGTGGCCGTATGTGACAGCTTTGACACGGTGTGACCGCCATCACCGCTATCACGCCGGCTGCGACACGTCTGAGACCAGACGGGCCGCCTCGTGCGCGCCGCCGCGGTGGCGGGCCGCACCCGCACACCGGTCCGCGGGTCGGACCGTGGGTCCAGCCGCAGCGGCGCCACGCTGGTGCCCGCTGAGCCGCGCCGAGACTGCGGTTGAGCCGCGCGACCCGTGGCCGCGGCACTGGGACCGGCCAGCTGGCACGGCCACGCGGCGGCCCGCGCCCGCCTCGTACCCGGCCCGCGACCTGCCCGTAACCCGCCCGCCGCTGGTGCAACCGAACCCATAGCGCTGCTCGGCGGCCTGCGGGTCACAGGTTTCACCCGTTGCAGCTGGCCTCGGCGCCGGCCCGGCCAGCTGTTGACCAGAAGGCCTGGCCGCCAAGCGAGCCGCTACAACCGCCGCCCCTGCACCCCGGCAGACGCCACACATCGATGGCCATCGACAGCGGCTGCCGCCCGCCGATGGCGCCCGCCCGATGGCGGCCGGCCGAGGGCGGCCGAAGGCGGCCGAGGCCATCCGGCCGGCTGCGGCCTAGTCGCATTCCCAAGCCCAGATCGCCCACACGCGGCCTGCTCGGCTGTGACCCAGTGTAGGCAACACCAGACGAGCCGCGGGCCGCGCGTGTGACGCTGGCTGCCGCCGACCCCTGGTTGTGGTGCTGGTGCCGGCCGTAGCCTGGTGACTGCCCGCGGTGCCAACACCGGCCCGCGTGGAGGCACGGCCAGTACGCTGGCTGTGACCAGCGGCTGGTGCGGCTCTTTCTCCCGGCTCTGCCGACGCGCCGCACCCGGCCCCGCCGCCGCACACGCCTGCCGGCGGCCGCGCCCCAGGTGACCGCGCTGCCAGCTGGCGCTGGCCGTGAGTCGCGTGGACGGGTGCTGCCCGCCGGCTGGCCGCGCCGTATACGAATGGCACCTCGGCTGCCGCGACGTGTCCGAGTACCCGCGTCGGTACCGCGGCCCGTACCGCCGAGCGCACGCGGTGTCGACAGCGCCACAGTGTGCTAGTCCACGGCTGTGGATCCGCGTGGATTTGCCAGATCGGCGCGGCCGGGGAGGGCGCCGGCGCGGGTGCGCCGTCAGCCTGACGACGGCGGCGCCCGTGGCGTCGTGTGGCGTCATGCGGCAGCGGCCGGACTAGGAACGCGCGCTGTGGCTGTGCGGCCAGCCTCCGCCCGGCCCTGCCCGCCGGCCGCTTTCGGCCGGCTCCGGCCGCGCCGGCCGCGCCGGCCGGGTCGCACCGGCCGCCATGGCCGCGCCGGCCGCCGGTGGGAGCCGCGGAGCCGCGGCGCCCGCGAGCGGCTGGCGGCGCTCGGCTCGAGGCGCTGCACGCGGCGCTCGTCTAGCCGCGCGCTGAGCTGTCCAGGGTGGCTGTGGCGCGGCTGCTCGCGATTACTCACCCAGCGTACACTCTAGAACAATCGTCAGCAGATTGGACACGGGGCCGGTGCCCCTGAGCGCACGTATGGCAGATAACACTATGCGCTGGCGGAGGGGTGCATGCAGGACGTGGCACGGTAACAGCATTCCGGTAACGAGTAACACGCGTTCGCGCCAGGAGCCGAGACGCGCGCGAACAGGCGTGTCAGGTGACGCGTCAGGTGACAAGAGGTCAGGTGACGCGTCACCTGACGCGTCACGTGTTAGCCACACGTGTCATCGAATATTCGTGAACCCTCCAGCACCTCCCAGCACCGTCCCGGGCCTGCTGGCCGCCGCCAGAGCCTTCGAGACCCCACGCCCCGGCCGGGGGGGCTCAGGCAGGCCGCCGCCAGCCGTCCCGTCTATAAATTGGCCCGCCCGGCCCCGTCGGCTCCATCATCAGCAAGCAAAGCAAACAGCAAGCAAAGCAAACAGCAAGCACCACAAAGCAACTACAGCCAACAATGTCTCTCACGCGTTTCTCTACCATGCCGCGTCTCGGCCGCGTCTTCGAAGACCCGTTCTTCACGGCGCCAATGTCGTCGCTCCTGACATCACCGTTTCCCAGTCTGGGCATGGCGTCCTTTGGCTCGGAGCTAACCCGGACGCCCACCTTCGACGTCTCCGAGACGCCGACAGCGTTCCGTCTCCAGGGCGAGCTGCCGGGCATCGACAAGGACAACCTCGAGGTCGAGTTTGTCGATCCGCAGACGCTGTCGATCCGCGGCGCAATCTCCAAGACGTCGGAAACCAAGCCCGACGCGCCTAGCGCGGACGCGGCCCCGGCGCCCGACGCCGACACCAAGGCCGTCGCGCCGCCGGCGGCCCAGGCCGTCGCCACCAAGCCGGACCAGCCGGCCGAGCGCTTCTGGATGCAGGAGCGTGTCCGTGCGTCGTTCCACCGCCAGTTCCGGTTCCCGAGCCCGGTCGACTCGTCCTCCGTGACGGCCAGCCTCCGGAACGGCGTGCTCGACGTCAGCGTGCCCAAGGTCCCCAAGACCGAGCCCAAGCGCCTCAGGGTCGACGTCAACTAGGCGCGCGCGCGCTGGACCACCGGCAGGGCTGGTCCGTGTCTGTGCTGTACATACAATAAACCGTTCACCGCAATCACCCGGCCCGGCCCACGGCCGTGGCTCATCTGCGCCCGACTTACGGGTTTCAGATGTCATGACGTAGTCGTGCGTAGCCGACCCGCGTTAGGCGCCTTCGGGCGCTGCCCGTGCGCGGGCGCGCGCGCCTTGCCCCTTTCGGACTCCCACCCGTCGCCGCGTCGCCGGCCCAGCGTTTACCCCACAGAGCCGCACGTGCAAGGCTATCACCGCGTCGGATCGCCGTCGCCGGCCTCCGCGCCCGGCGCACCGCCTCGCGGGGCCTATATATACCGCCGCCGGCCGCCGCAGCCCATCACCTCACCATGTCGTCCCTCCGCGCCCTCCGACCGTTCTCGACGGCCAGCCGGGCGCTCGCCAAGACGCGTGTGCCGTCCCTCGGCAACGTGCCGCCGCACGACGACGGCCACTACTTCTCGCCCACGCGCTACCCGGCGCCGCCGCCCGCGACCGAGTCCCAGGCCTCGGACGTCATGCCCAGCAGCGACGCCAAGTCCGGCCTGATCAAGTCCATCCTGTACGGGTCCGACCAGTCCAAGAAGGAGCAGGCCGCCGCCGAGCGGTCGTACTCCAACCAGCTCTCGCGCGGCAAGTACGTGCACGAGATGGTCGTCCACAAGGTCCGCCCCGACCGCGCGCCCGACTACGTCGACCTCGTCTCCCAGGTCTACCCGCGCATCGCCGCCACCGGCCCGCTGGACGACTCGTCCCACAAGGTCCACCTCGTCGGCAGCTGGCGCACCGTCATCGGCGACGATCTCGACACGTACGTGCACATCTGGGAGTACAGCTCGTTCGCCGGCTTCCACGACGTCAACTTCCACCTCCACAACCACGAGCCCTTCTTCCTGGACTACATCGAGAAGGTGCGGCCGATGCTGGTCTCGCGCAAGAGCGACCTGATGCAGGAGTTCGACTTCTGGGGCGGCACCGCCGCGCCGCACGACCTCGGCGGCATCTTCGAGCTGCGGTCGTACAACCTCAAGGCCGGCCAGCTGCTCAACTGGGAGACCAGCTGGAAGCGCGGGCTCGAGTGCCGGCGCCAGGTCATGGAGCCGGTGGGCGCGTGGTTCAACCAGCTGGGCGAGATCAACACCGTGCACCACCTGTGGCAGTTTGCCGACCTGGAGCACCGCAAGTCGTGCCGCGACAAGTGCTGGCACCTGCCGGGCTGGGCCAACACCGTGCACGAGACCGTGGGCCTGGTCAACCGGATGCAGAGCCACGTGCTGGTGGCGCTGCCGTTCAGCCCGCTGAAGTGAAGAATGTATCTACATATGTACATGAGTTAAACCCGGAACTCTGCCGGGCGCTGCTGGCGCTGCTGGCGCCGTTCGTCGCGCTTCTGCTGCTTGGTCTTGGGGACGGGCTCCTTGGAGCCGTAGTGCTTGTAGACCTTTGTTTTGGCGCCGAGGGCCCACTCGTCGCCCCAGGAGGCCTTGCGGGCGTCGTGGTAGGCGACGCGCGAGTACGACCGGGGGACGATCCAGCGCTCGATGAGGCCGCGGCTGCTGCACATGTCCATGACGACGTGGCCGGAGCGCTTGAGGGGGGGCATGACGATGCGGGGCCAGCGGGGGGCGGGCGGGGCGGCGGGGAGCGGGTCGGCGGTGACGGCGGCCGCGGCGGCGAGGGCGTCGGCCGCGCCGGCCAGCTCCCCGCCCTCCTCGGCGCCCTCCTCGGCGCCCTCCTCGACCTCGACAAACTCCGGGTAGTAGTTCTCCGGCGCCCGGCGCGCCACCACGTACGAGAACGTGGCCACCTCGAAGTTCTTGCTGCCCACCCGGCCCTTGTTGTTCAGGTGCTCGCCCGACGCGTCGTCGTCGTCCCACCGGCCGGCCAGCTTCTTGCCGCTCTTGAGCGTCGCCAGCCACGGCGGGCGCTGCACCTTCTGGCCAAAGTGGCACCAGTGGCGGTGCTTCCGGTCGCCGCCGTCAAAGCTGCCCAGCTGCAGCGGGCAGTGGCCGTGGTGCGCGCACGGCGCAACCACCTTCCAGCTGCCGACGAAGAACGCGCGGCCAGAGCGCTTCATGACCTCGTCCCGCGCAAACGTGTAGCCGTCCGGCGTCGCGTAGAGCTCGTTCGCCGTCGACCGCGCCAGCGCGTCCTCCGCAATCACGCCCGTCTCGTCCGGCACGTACCGCCGCAGCACGGCCGCAGCGCTCATCCGCGACGGCCGGATGCTCTTGGGCCGGATCAGCACCTCGCGCGCGTGCGCGACCGTCTCGAACGCGGCCGGCCGCCCGCGCTCGGCCACCACCAGCACGCCGCCGGGCGCCACGTACGACTGCAGCTCCATCACGAGCTCGGCGATCTGGCCGGGGTCGGCCACCTCGGACTCGAGCAGGATCTGGTTGACCACGACCATGTCGTACTTGCCGAACCTGCTGCGCCCGGGCAGCTGCGACATGAACCGCAGCCGCTCGTCGTCCGTGCCGGCCGCGCGGTGCAGCTGCCGGCCGCGCTTCATCAGCTTCTTGCTGCCGAACACGACCACGTCCTGCACCTCCGGCCGGAACGGCGCGGCCGGGCTCCCGAACACGTCCGCCATCGCCAGCAGCCCGACGCCGACGCTGTAGCTCACGTCGAGGACCCGCCGCGGCGCCCAGTCGCCGCCGCGCTTGCGCACCTCCTGCAGCACGTGGTGCAGCGCCGCGTAGTCCCGCGCAAAGAACGCCGCGAGCTGGGCGTCCACGTCGCCGGGCACGGTCGCCTTGCGCGAGTTGGTGTCCTGCAGCCGCTGGTAGATGTCGCGGATCGACGTCTTGAGCTCGCCCACGTTGTTGCCGGCGATGATCTCCGCCATGGCCTCGTTGAGCGGACCGGGGATCTCGAGCGAGTGCGCCGCGGCCGACCGCCCGGCCAGCGTCTGCGGGTCGTACCGCTGGAATTCGATTTCGTAGTCGTCGCCCAAGCCCGCCAGGTCGGCGTCGCTGACCTGCCCGCTGTTGTGCAGTGCCGCGCCCGCGCTGGTGTCCATGACCTCGCCCATGACGCGAGTGTACGTGTCGCCCTCGACCTCGGCGTCGTGCTGCCGGCTGGCGGCGGCGTCTGAGCGGCCGCGGGCGGACTGCGGCCGGTCGATGCTGCTGAGCTTGCTGACGATCCTGCTCGGGCTGCGTGGGCAGGCGGCCAGCCGGGCGGGCCACGAATGGCCCGCCCGGCATCCACTCAGCAAGCTGCGGCCGAACCTGTGCATGCTGCTGCGCTGAGTGATGGGCTTGCTGTCGCGGAGATTGAAGGCTGAAAAAATTTGCTAACTACGGGAAATCCCAACTGCAGGTCCCAATGTCCCAGGATCGCCAAGGGGAGGTGTAGGATAAGTCAGCAGAGCCGCACGGCGTGCGGCGGTCAGCCTCACGGCGTGCGGCGCGCATTGCGCCGCACGCACTGCGGCTCGGGGCTCGCACGAGCCGCCCGCCGCACGGCGTGCGGCGCGGAGCACCTGCCTGCGCCACCGCCGCCACATCACCGCCACGCCTCCTCGCTGGGAGTTACAATCATCACGCGTCTTCATTAGCCCACACACACGGGAGTCATTATCGTAGACTCATGTTTCACAAAGAGCATAGCAACAAAATCTTAGCCGCGCGTCCGACGGCTCCAAAAAGACAATTAATAATACAGCGGTCGATCATGATAGTGATACATTCAAAATGAGTACTCTATGCGGGCATGCTTCCGGCGTATGCAAGTGCCGGCTAGGTGGAGGCTGCAACCAGCGACAGCACGTCGGTCGCGGTCGAGTTGCGGTGCAGGCTCTTGATGCGCACGATCTCCGAGTCGCGGTCGCGCAGGCGGCCCTCTAAGTCGGACGTGCGCTTCGAGTACGCGTCCTTCATCTGCACGGTGCGGGTGTTGAGGACCTCGAGCTCCTTGAGCAGCTTGGCGTTCTGATCCTTGTACGTCGCGGCCTCGTTCTTGAGAATCAGCTGGATGTCCTCGACGACCGAGATGTGCTCCATGGCCGACTGGTAGTCCTTCTTGATCTGGTCGAGCTGCTCGTTGTACGTGCGCTCGGCCTGGCGCAGCTGCGCGTCCGCAAACTGCTTCATGTCCTCCTGCGTCTTGATGCTCGCCATCAGCCGCGTCTCGAGGTCCATGAACTTGGTGTCGCGGATCAGCTCCTCCGACACGCGCGCGCCGTTCTTGGACTCGCTCATCAGCTTCTGCAGCGCGTTGTACTTGACCGACATGGCCTCCAGGTCGCGCTGCTTCAGGATCAGCTCCTCCCGCGTCGTCGTGTTCTCCTGCCGCAGCTGCCGCAGCTCGGCCACGACCGAGTTCAGCCGGTTCTGGGACGCGTCCGACGCCTTCAGGATCTCCATCCGGCTCTGCTGGAGGCTCGTCACCACCGCCATCGCGTTCAGCAGCTGCGTGTGCGTGTTCTGCAGCGCGACCTTATTGGTGTCATACAGCTCCGTGACGTTCACAAGCTGCCGCTTCAGGCCAGCAACTGTCTCAAGCGACTCGTCGCCACTGTCCGCTGAACCGGACTCGCGCGAACGCTTGATCTCGACAGATGCCGGCCGCAGCGCTTTTGCCTGCAGCACGCGTTCCAGCCCAAGGATAATCGACTCGTTTGCGTCTGTCGACTCTCGCATGAGCTGGTCGTTCATGCCCTTCATTTCCGTCATTTTTTGCTCCGCCCGCTCGAGCATGTCCTTTGTCTCCTGGAGAGAGTGCCGCAGCACGTTGTTCTCCACCTCTGACGACTCGAACTTCTCCCGCACGTCCTCCAGCTGCTGCGTCAGGTCCGTCACCCGCTCCGATGACTCCACCAGGTTCAGCTTGACCTGGCTCACCACCGCCAAGATGTCGTCCTTCACGTCCGCCAGCCCGTTCTGCTCCTCTGCGCGCCGCGCCCGCTCCGTCGCCACCGTTGCCTGCTCCTGCAGTTGCACCTTCAGCGACGTCAGGTCGCACACCTGCGCGTTCAGCCGCGCGACCTCCGTCTTCAAATCGTCCTTGTGCGCGTCCAGCTGGGCCTTCTCGATGATCCCGACCTTGTTGTGCATCTCCCGGAGCTCTGTCTCCGCCAACACACGCGCCGTGCGCTCCACGTCCAGGTCGCTCTCCTTTGCCCGCAGCTCCACCCGTAGGTCGTCGATCTCTCGGATGCTGTCCGCCAGCTTCTGCTCCAGGTCGTTGATCCGACTCGCGTCTACGCTCTTCAAGTCCTTGTCCGATAGCTCCAACTTGGCCTTGAAGTACATCAACTCCTGCACCGCCCGTTCCTTCTCCTGCTCCATCTCGGCAATGCTCGCTGTCGCAGTCTTGGTCTGCACCGTCAGGTTTTTCTTGACCTGATCGATCTCAGCCTTCATGCCGATCAGCGCTTGCAGCATCGACGCCGAGTCCGTCTTGCGCGACTTGAGCTCCACCGACAGCCGGTTGCGGTCCGACGGCAGCTTCGTCAGCTCCGACGCCGATATCTTTGCCGGAATCATCGACGACACATATCCCGCCCGTCGTGCTACCAGCAACTCCGACTCGTACCACTTGTTGGCTATACGGAGCTGCTCGAGCTCCGTGCGGAGCAGCGCGGCCTCCGAGACAGCAGCAGAGTTTGTTACCGACCGGATCGACGACCGGATCGACGACCTATTCGATGTGTCGTTCACGGGAGGGAGCATGCGCTCAGTAAGACCCGGACTCTGGAACGGCATTGACGTCGCCGGAGCCGGGAACGAGTTCATTGCCTGCTCCCGTAACGAAACCGACGTCAGTGTCGGCGTTGTCGCCAGACTCGACGCCGGGCCGGCTGACGATAGCGTCGACACAGGCACAGACGACGTGATCGGCGACGGCGCAGAAGCCGACGTCACAGGCACCAGTGGCGCGAACGTGCTTGCCGGGGACGAACCCGCGGCAGACGCTGACATCGAGTCCGACCGGGGGATCATCGACTCAAAGTTTTCTCTCTGGTCAATCGGTGACACCTTCTTCGACTGCGAGAACCGGTTGAGCAGGTACTTGACCTCGCGAGTCGGGTGGCCATCCCTAGAGCTCTGACGCTCCACTCTTTGGTCTAGGCTCTCCAGATGGTCATTCGCCTCGTTGGCCTCGTTCGCGTCGTCGAGTTTAGCGTTGTTCATCTGCTCGATCTTCTCCAAAGTCTCCCCGCTGGCGCTCGAGCGCGCACCCGCTGTACTTGTGCTTAGGTGCGCGTCCTCACGACTGCGATTGGCGTTGGAGCCCATGGATCCGATGCCGTTGGTCAGACTCATGGTACTTGACTTCGATTGCAGCTTGCGGTCCGAGCCCTTCTGTGTGAGCTGGTGCATATGTGGCAGTGACTGAGACGGCGGAATCGATGAGTGCCCTGCTGGCGGTGACGGCAGCTGCTGGTGCGGCAGCTGACTGCGCTGAGACGGCGCATGCGGAAGACTGCGGCCACGGTCCTCGGACGACGATGTCTTTTGCGACGACGGGTTCTCCGGAGGGTACTTGATCCGGCTGACGTCGAGAACGTACGAGAGGTCCAAGTGACCATCGTGCGGCACCGAGTGCTTTCCACCCAGAACCAAGACCTTGGGTCCGTACACTGACATGGCATGTCCGACACGCGAGGAAGGTGCCGGCCCCATGTTTTGGAACGTGAACCAGCGATTTCCAGACAGGCGGAGCGCAGTGAGACCCTTCAACTCGGTTCCATCCGCCAGGTTACCGCCAAAGACATACATGACACCACCAGCCTGGGCGGCACTGTGCTTCTCGACGGGCTGCGGCTTCAAGCCACACGTGTCAAGCTTTGTCCAGGTCGCGACCAGGGGATCAAACACCCAAGTGTCGTTGTACAGCTTCTTACCGTCGGTACCACCAAAGCTGCCGCTGTTAGCGCAAAGTGCCAAGCCAAACACAAGCGCGCACTTACAGATAAAGCTTCTCCTGGAATGTGACCATGCTGTGGTTCTTCCGTGGCGGGGGGGCGACGTCATCCGACGTAGGGATGATGTGCCACCGTGGGTTTCCCGTCTGGATAGCCTTCATGTCAAAGCACAGGACATCGTTGAAGAAATAGCCATCGACCTCGCCACCAAAGACGTAGACGCGTGAACCAATGGTGTTCATCGAGTGGCCGAACCGACCTGAAGGCCGCTGCCCGAGGACGTTGATTCTCGACCACTTCAAAGACGCTGTGCACGTTAGCAAACCTTCGCTACCTTGCTGCCAAGCCTTTGACAGCTACCCATAAACCAGGGGTCAGGCGAACTCACATGTGCTCAGAAAGTATATGTTATTGTCCATCGTCGGCGAGTCTTTCGTGCGCGTGTCGCCACCAAAGATGACGAAGGCCGATCCGATCAGCACCGAAGCGTGGCCAAACCTGGGTGCGATGATCTCTCCAGTGGTCTTGAGTAGCGACGTCGTCAGGCTCTCGGCGTCGACAAACCAGAGCTCGTTGGTCACCGTGTTACTCGTCGCGTTGATGCCTCCAAAAATGAAGACCTCGCCGTTCTTGCCAGCCACCGGATTGGTAGAGTGTCCGGAGAGCGGGAACGGCAGCACTGAGCCGTTGTACCGCTTTTGCGACCACGGGTATGCAGGGTGGTGGCGATGCGAGGACGACTGGGTCGTAGACGACGTCTGCGCGGTCTGTGACGCCGACTGCGATCCCGAGCTCGACGGCTGTGTGGCCGGTGTAGAGCCCTTGAAGTCACTTCCCGGTGGCAGAATCGGCGACGACATGTGCTGATCGCTATTGCCGCTGCCATTGGCGTTGTGAGCCTTGCGGGAGTCCTTCTTGGGTGAATGCGACGACTGCTGCGATATTCCGCCTCGCGACGGCGACTGTGGCGCCGCGCGCGGTTGCGGTGACCGCGGGGGGTGCGCGTTCCCACGACTGTGCTGTTCACGGCCGTCCGACGACGACGGCTGAGGCTGGTATACGTACGGCGGACCAACGTTCGACGGGCCGGCACCAGGCGCGGTTTCCCGGTCTGTCGAGCCGACCGGGGCCGGGCGCTGAAGGCGCGACGACAGCATCTCTGACGACGTCGACGAGCTCAGCTTGCTCGGCCCTGACGACTGATGCTTCTTCTTGAATCCTAATTTGAAGGCCATCTTGTTCGACAATGCTGCTCCTGCGATCCCTCAACGTCTGCGGACTGTGTACATGCGCTTGTGCGCCGCTCAGATCCTCAATTGACTGATGTCTCCTTTGGCAGTCCTGTTCTGCTGCTTCTGGACGTGAGCAGAAGACCAAGGTAATTGCAACAGCGTGCGCTGCGTTCTGATGCGGCGTTGCCTATTCAGCAGCTGCGTTTGCCGCTCGTCCTCTCTGCTGCTGACCGAGTGCTCGTTCCCGGTACACTGCACAATAGTCTGGAGGGTGCTGTCGCTTCGGCAGCTACCACGGAGTAGATAGAACGGCAGGGTGTCTGGCCAGGAAAGAGAGTAACGATAGGAATTGTTTGTTACTACACGCCTGCTGGAATTTTTTGGGCACTGGCGCCTTCATTTCTGCTGCGAGCTAGCCTGGCATGTTCTGTGCAACCTGGTGCAACAGAGGAGCGCGCCTGCAGCCCAGCTGTGAGGTACCACGCATAGTACAACCCAGACATGAGAGGAGCTAAGGAACGCTAGTCTATAAAAGGATAAGAAAGGGGTATAGCACAAGTATGTGGGTGTGGACTGTAGGCTGCATGACGCAGGGAAGTAGCAGTATTTGTATCGTTCTTACCCAAAATGGAATACGGCGTGTATGGCAGTTAATTTACGCGTGACGCGCCCCACCAACGTGGTACTGGGCCGTCGCAGGACCCTTGGCCTTCGTATTGCGCGGAATGGCCGACAACATGAACCTGAGCGTGTGTATCGAATTCGTGTGCGTGTCCGGGTGTACTGTGGTAGACGCAGCCAGAAATGGCCAGGGGCTTAGTGCAAGCCGGACGATGTGCCCCTCAACAGCAAGTTGGGACCGTCGCCGGAACGCGCGCCACAGTAAGCGCCAGACCTTGCAGTGCCACTAGTGAGAAGATGGATGGTGTCATGCAGCGCGAATGTACTGTGAATGCATGCTCTGGCGGAGCCAGGGGACGCATTTTGCGCGAGTAGGCGTTTGTCGGCTGTACGCTGCTGCATAGCGTTGCACAGATTCTGTACGGCGGCTGTCCAGTGGCCAGTGGCTGCAGCGATCGTGCAGAAGAGCGCAGCTGGCTTGCTCTGTCTGCGGGAACCCGCACCCGGCGGCGACTGCCGCCCGTATGCGCAACGTTGAGGCAGTAGCTATGTCCAGCCGAGTCCGACCAATGCCACGCCGTAGGACAGTCTTGCTCAGGGTGCAACGGCTAATTGTACGGTGGTTCGGGCCATCCGCACGACTATACGCTTTCGCAATTACGAGTCCGGGTGATCCCGGATCCAAGACGCTGGGTGCGCACTGCGGATTGCGTACGTTGACCATGCCGTGCCAGCTCGTTGGTTTCGTTCAGTGATTTGCCGTGCTAAGCAAGCGGCCGGTGGTGTCGACTTAAGGATGTGGCTGGGGCAGTAACGGTTGACTTAGACGAGGTGCCAATGGCCCGCTTACCAGGTAGCGGACTGCGGCTGGAGTGCGACACCCAACGTCAGCGGACTAGTAGGGGCCGCACATCAGGGAGCCGCACAGCATAGGCCGCTGGTGGCCGACCAGTCAGGGGCTAATGGACAGCAAATCAGTATAGCCGGTGACTCTAGCAGGCATCCAGGGGCTTAGTCAAGCCAGTGGCAATGGCAGCAGTACTCCGCCCCTCGCCAAATTGTGGCCTAGTGATCCAGCCCTGGCTGGGCGATCCACTCTAGCTGCGAGGGGCAGTAGGGGTAACAAGCAGGCTTTTATTATCAGAGTCTACTGCAAGCAGCGCGGAGGCTAGTGGTGTGTGCACTTCGCACGACCGTTTACGGACGCACGCGCCGCGGGTCGCGAGGGAAGAGCGACGCGCGGCGGATGTTTTTCAGGTCAAGGAAGAACATGACAACGCGCTCGAGACCGATTCCACCACCGGCGTGAGGCGGGGCGCCGAACGCGAAAGCATCCACATAGTCCTTCAGGCCGTCTGAGCTCGGATCAAGGCCAAAGTCCTTCATGCGCTGGGTGAGCAGGTCGTGGTCGTGGATACGCTGAGCACCCGAAAGGATCTCCTCGCCACGCATGAAGAAGTCATACGAGTTCGAGTAGTTCGGGTCGACGGGGTCAGGCATGGTGTAGAACGGACGGGCGGCAAGCGGGAACTTGTCGAGAATGTAGAAGTCGGTGTCGTACTTCTCACGCACGAGCTTGCCGAGAAGCTTCTCGTTCTCGGTGTTCAGATCCTCCAGCTCCGGCAGGTCGCGGCCGGCAGCACGCAGCATGGCGATACCCTCCTTGAACGGAATGCGCACCATCTTGCCATCGGCCGGGAACTTGAACTCCTCAACCGGGTACTGGCGACGGACAATGTCGATGTACTTGCCGTAGCGCGTGCGCAGGTTGGTGAAAATGTAGTAGAACAGCTCAACCAGAACGTCGATGACCTCGTCGTAGTGCTCCTCAAACGCCATCTCCAGATCGAGACCGGTGAACTCGGTCATGTGGCGGTGAGTGTTCGAGTCCTCGGCACGGAACACCGGGCCGACCTCGAAGACGCGCTCAAAGTCGGCGGCAATCAGCATCTGCTTGTACAGCTGAGGAGACTGTGCCAGATAAGCGTTACCGCTGAAGTAATTGATCTTGAACACGTTGGCACCGCCCTCGGACGGGGCACCGTTGATCTTGGGCGTGTGGATCTCGACGAACTTCTTCTTGAGGAGGAACTCGCGGAAGAGGTTGGTCACGCCCGACTGCAGCTGGAAGATGGCCTGGTTGGTCACCGTGCGCAGGTCGATCACACGAGCGTTCAGACGGGTGTCGAGGTTGACCACAGGCAGTCCGGCCTCCTCGGCCTCCTTCTCGGACCGCGAGGCGTCCTCAATCAGGATCGGCAGACGGCTGGGCGTCTCCGAGATGGTGTACAGCTGGTCGACCGAAATCTCAACGTCCTGGACAGTGGCGCTGCGGATGGGCTCGGGGGTCGCCGCCACTTTGCCGTGAACGACGACAATGCTCTCGAGCGAGATAGAGCCAGCCCACTTGACAAATTGCTTCGACACGGTCTCTGAGTTGGCGACAACAAGACCCTGGATGAGCTCCGACTGCTGGCGGAAAGCAAAGAAGCACATCTTGTTTCCCTGCAGACGCGAGGTGTGCACACGAGCACGGAAAACGACCTCCTTGCCGGCCCACGACTTGTCGAGGTCGCCGATCTGGATCCGCGGCACGCCCGACTTCTCGGTCGACTGCACCAGCTTGGACTTGCCGTACCGACCCGCGGCGTGATCCTGATGTCAGCTCTGTCGCCTGCAAAGGCGACTTACCACCTCATTGGCAGCCTTGCTGGCTTGCTCCTGAGCCACCTTGGCAGCCTTCTCGGCCTTCTTGCGCTCCTTCTCACGCGCAGCCTCCAGCTTCTTCAGAGCCTTCTTGGACAGCGGCTGGCCGTCCTCACTATGATGTTAGCACTTATCCGACGACATATTTGGCCGTTCTCAGGTCCACGACGCGACATTGGCTGTCCAGCCGCGCTGGGCTGACTGAATTCGCCAACACGAGGAACTATACTCACCCTAGAACGACTTCGGCGGCCGGCGACGGCGACGGAGTAGGCTCCTGAATCGCCGCAGCCTCGACCGGGGGGACAGTCTGCTTGGTTTCTTCCGACATTGGTTTTGAAGGTCTATGGCAGTCTATGTGCAATCCTTTGTGTGTGCACTGAGATCACAGATGACTCTTTGCTCGACGATGTTCTGTGTCATTTTTTTTTGCCAGACCGACGACAAAGCCGGGTAACACAAACCGTTGTCTGGACGTCGGGTGCGGCTCATGCGGCTCATGCGGCTCATGTATATACGGGCCGTGCGGCTCTTACGTTCACAGCAGAGATTCGATCTTCGGCGAGGTCTCGGATCAGTTAGCTGTATCGGTACGGACTGCGTTGACCCCGATATCTTGGCCAGGATTTTGTCAGCAGGTACCCCGGCGGACTCAGATCGGGGATATGGCAGCAGAGAAGTCACTCGAACAGCCTGAAGTACGCAAGTCATTAGGGCCGGATGTCGACCATGTCACCAGACACTGGAGAGTGCAGCTAGATGACTCGTAGCCGATGCTGAGGAGCTCTGACGTAGCGGGGACACCGCACAGGTCAGCCACTCACAGCCACAGTGCTCAGCCTTCGCGCGCCGCGTCGTCTGCGGCTCTGAAACACACACGCCCCGACACCTAACCAATCACGGCATCCGCGGACCAGCGGCGTCAGGCGGCAATAAGGCAGACACTAGAGGCCATCACATGGCCCAGGCTGCAGCAGGAAGCACACATATTCTGCAGATACGCCATAAACTTCACGATATTGTGCACGTAACACGGACTTTAGCATAAGCCTGCGGACAAAGATCACTACGCCGTCGGAAGAATGGCTTCGATTTGTTACCCGGGGTATACAGGCTAAGTTACCATGGCGTTCCACGGTCACCAATTTTTTCTGTTCGGTATCTATAAAAGAACAGTTGACCGTTTTTCTTCGGCATCAATCAACCAGTCTAACCAACAAACATGCCTCGCTCTTCTTCCCGTCGTTCGGCTCCCGCCCCTGCCCCCCAGCGCCGCCAGGCTTCGACCTACGCCGCTCCCCCGCGCGCCGCCCCGCCGCCGCCGGCGCCTACCCCGGCTGCGCACGCTCCGGCTCAGCCGCCGATGGTCGCTCCCCAGCAGCCCTCTCTTTTCGGCCAGGTAAGCACATTGAACTCGGCTCGGAGCATTGTTCCGACGTTCCGAGGCAGATCACGGCGGTCGGCAAGATGCCGCTCGGCCGGGGATGTCTCGGGGCGTTGCTATGGCGACACTGAGCCGCACACTTTGCGGTGCTCTACCCACTTGAGCCAACTGGGACCGTGCTAACCATGCAGATGGCCTCCACCGCTGCCGGTGTTGCCGTCGGATCTACCGTCGGACACGCGCTTGGTGGCGCCCTCGGCGGCATCTTCGGTGGCAGCAGCTCGTCGGCGCCCGTTGAGTCTGCCCCTGCCGCTGTCCCGGCTGCCGCCCAGCAGAGCTACAGCCAGCCCGCTGAGGCCCGCGCTTGCGACGTCGACGCTCGTGCTTTCACCAAGTGCCTTGACGACAACCAGGGCAACATGCAGATTTGCGAGTGGTACCTGCAGCAGCTTAAGGCCTGCCAGGAGGCTGCCCGCCCTTACTAAACAACAGGCGGCAGCGCATATTCTAGACGTTGCTGTACATATAAACTAGTTCTAGACATGGCGCTCTTGAATGTGCGTGACAGCCGGATGCCGGCAATTAATTATTAGAATCTAAATAGCACCGCAAACACCTTCAGATTATAAAACATGATCTCAAAACCAGACGCCGACGGCCTGCGGACGTCATCGGCTACATGATGGTGCAGCCAGACGATTGGGGTTCCTCCTTGGAACCCTTCGGCTTGGCCGACAGTGCGCAACGGGCAGCTTCGGTGAAGCACTCGTTCACGCCACGGTTCTTCTTGGCCGAGCACTCGAGATACCGCATGGCGCCGATTTTCTGGGCCACGGCCAGTCCCTCCTCGTAGGTGATGTAGCTCTTGGGAGCGGCGCGAGCGGCGCCAGCCTCGGGTTCCTCGGCAGCCATTGAGCGTAGATCGCACTTTAACGCCACCAGAACCAGCTTTACGCCCTCGCAATGGTCGGCAATCTCAGCGGTCCACTTTGTCTGGACGTTCTCGAGCGAGTCGCGCGAGTCAATCGAGAAACAGAGCATGATCGTGTGCGTGTCGTTGTACGACAGCGACCGCAGCCGGTCGAACTCCTCCTGGCCGGCCGTGTCCCACAGCGAAAGCTGGACCGCCTGGCCGTCGATAAAGATGTCATGCACGTAGTTCTCGAACACAGTCGGCTCGTAAACCTGCGGGAAGTACCCACGCGTGAAGACGTTCAGCAGCGAGGTCTTTCCGCAAGCACCGTCGCCGAGAATAACGATCTTGCGAGCGACTGCGGTCAGTACGATCGTCGCGTGCCCACTTACTCGGCTTCTTTGAGCTCCCACACAGAGGCATTTTGAGTACTGTCTTTGGATTTGCTACGGCCTTGTCTTGGCCTCCTGAGTCGTGCTATCGGGGCTTGCGAGCCCGGTGTTTATCGACGAAGTGCTCTCGACAATCACGCCTCGACGCTGGATGCTGCGTCTGCCGGTCAGTACGAATTTCTTGGTCCAATTGCAATCAGCTGCAGGTCAGGGACATCGTCCGGCGTACGCGGGGTGTCAAAATAAACAGCCGCCCGGAGGCCTTGGGCGAGCGCTTTCTTCGGTCGCGTTCGCACAGACCTTTGTTCGCCCGTCGACCAACGCCCCCGAGCACGTTTACAACTTCCTGTACCTACCAGAGTAATTGACGATGGAGAATGAACCCAGGTGAGAGAGAGATTTGATAAAAATAGTACAAGTGAAGATATGTAATTATAAAGGGCGGCCGCGCCTAGTGGACTGCAGCCCCGGGGGATAGTGGACAAGAACGAGGGCCGGGGGCCAGACCATGGGTGAGAGACCACTGGATTAGGCTTGCCGGGGATGCCCCCAGTGGACTAGATGCGCTGCGCCACGGGGGTGCATGCTGAAGCGGCTGTGTTGTACCGATCGCGCGACGAAAGCGGTAAGTACGTGCATACAAAGCGCGCGCAGCCACAGTGACGAAAGGGGTGGCCGGCCGCGAACAGACGCAGGAGCCACTAAAACAAGGCAGGGGCCCAGAAAAGTCCGCTAGATCCCAGGAAAGTCCACTAAGCGAGCTGCCATGGCAGTTCTCGAGCCACTAGCACAGCCACAGCTGTCCGAGGTGGGAAACCTTCGAGACTGTCCGGGCAGATCGCCGGGATCTGCATGGCCGACAGCTCTAGTGGAAGGCACGTGCCGCGATGGTCCAGGTCGACTGCGGTCTTGGGTGTGTGCGGCTTATACGTGTGCCAATACTCTGGATGCGCGGTGGCTCGTAGCGAGAACAAGACCAGGGATCGGACCCCCATTGTTGGCAAGAAAGCTTTTAGACATTAAATTACAGTAGCAACATTAAATCCCATAGAAACCAAAACCCCAATCGTGGCATGTCGGGAAGAAGAATAACTAGAACCAGAATACATAAAACTCAAGATAGCATATAGATTAGGCCGAGGCCAGTATATGTCCATTTTCGTACCAGAGAGCATCTAGAAGCTAGACTGCTCGGTGGTGTAGTTGTGGGGAACAACAGGAGTCTGGGACTCAGCGTCGGACTGGTAGTTGTTGCGCGCACCACGGCGGTTGAAGAACTTGCCGCGCTTCTTCTCGTTGAGCGGGACGGAGCCAGTGTTCTCGCGGTTGACACCCTTGCGACCAAGGCAGCAGCCCATGATAAAGCCAGCCGAGGCAATCAGTAGACAAAAGACCGAGGTCCAGGCAAACGCAAAGAACTTCACACCGAGGTGGGCGTTGTCACCCGAGTTGCGGAACTCGCGGCGGGCCATGACAAACAGAGCGGTGGCAAGAGCCGAGGCAATGATGTCAAACATGGCAGCCAGCGCGGTCAGCATCGAGGTGACGCCCGACGCCAGGCGCGAGCACAGCGAGAGCCAGCCCGACAGGAAGGCAAACGCCGAGAAGATCAGGGCGATCATGAAGAACGCAAAAGTGAAACGCGACATGTAGTAGTAGCGGTTGTGGTGCGACTGGAAGCCCGAGGGCACGCCGCTGGTGGTGCCGAAGTTGACATCAGGCTGGAAGGCGTAGGCAGGGTGGTTGGACGTGCAGTCGTGGTTGATACCACCGCTGACACCGCAGCGGTTCCACAGCGTCCAGCGCGTCGAGTCCGGGGCAGACGAGATTCCAGAGGTGTCGGCCTCAAACATGAAGATCCGGTTCAGCGGGTTCACATCCTTGATGCCGCCAAGCATGATCAGCAACAGGAGCAGAGTCGCTCTGGTTGTCAGCGCGTCCAGCGGGAGCAACTTACCCCGTCGTGAGGATGAAGGGCAAAAACGTAATCAAAGGCTTTCCGGCCATCGTGTCTAACTCTTAGGTCTTGGGTGTCAAAAGATGAGTTCCGTTCGTTCCGGGGCTTCCCAGCTATATCTACCTTCTGGAGCAATTGCAAACAAGTCTCGGCTGTTCACAACGAGCGTAGGTTTGGTCTGGGCTCGGGGCCACGAGCGATCTGCTAAAATATATACGTGCTCGTTCTGATCTGGTTTCTGAAAACCGAATTTTCCGTTATTCTCGAATCCACAGTTGTTTAGGCGATAAACAAGGGAAGATCCACGATGACTTCACGACTTGTGGTGATACAACCGGTGCCTTGCCGTATACGGCAAATTGTTTACAGACCTTAACCCAATACGGCAAATTGATCTGCCTTTGAGGACAAGTTCAGCAGTAGTGGGCACCGTCACCAGGACGCACCAGAGACGTCACCGACCGGCGGTGGCGGCCGCCCGTGACTGCGCGGAGCAGCCGACCTGCAGCCGGTGGCGCTAGGCCTGCTGTGGCGCCTGGGCAGCGGGACCGGGCTGCTGGGCGTCGGCGGACGCCGCTGGCCGCCACCGCTCTTGTGCACGCCGGAGCCGGCCAATGTGTCGATCTGTCAGCGGCTGCCTCGCAGCGGCGTGTTCGTGCGAACAAGCCGTCTTTGTCTGCTAGCGCTGCGATCGGGCACACGTGCATCATGCGCCGCACACAATGCGGCGTGGCGCCGCTCTGTGCGCCAGCGGCGTGGCCACTCAGGCTGACGTCGTGGCTGGAGGTGGCGCTGCCGTGGCTGTGGCTGGTTGTGGCTCGTTGTGTGGCAACGTTGTCCGCCGGCCTTGTGTGGCTCACGGTGCGTGGCTCGGCTCGCGACGTTGTGGCTTTGCGTCCCGTGACCTCGGTGCGGCTCGGCCCGCGGCCGCCCGCGCCTCGTGCGGGATTGACCGCCGCGGGAGCAGCCCCACTACTACCTGTCCGAACTGCGGGCGCTCTAGGTTCCGGCGGCGATCGCGGTAGCGCTACCGGTCCTCTAAGCGCCCGGAACTAGCCGGTTTCGGCTCCGATCCGGCCAGCTACCAAGCGCTCGCCGTGGACTGCCCGTAGTCCGCCCCTCGCTCCCGTGCTCTACGCGCAACCGCCGGCGACCTTCCGGTGGTCAGGTGACTATAGGGGCCACCATGGCCAGGGTACCACTCGTGCCCGGACGAATTCCAGCATTGGGGGCCTGCATTCGCCCTGCAGGCAATCTCTGGGCGTGCGTCGTATTGCTCCGGTGAGATGTATGTATTCGCCGGAACCACGGCCGCCGTTCCGGGCTGTTTCCGTCAAAAGTTATGCCCGGCCGGGACCGTAGCGTCTGTAGCTGCCGGCAGTTTGGCGGGGTACAGTGAACTACCCAATGTGTAGTCGAAACCCCGCAGTTTTCTTCGTAGCAGACTTAGCATCAGCACCGATTGCACACAGCGCCGGCCCTCGGGCTCGAGACAGACGCAGAATGCAGGACGGCGACCAGGACATGCGGTTCCAGGAGCTGCCGGACGACGTGTTCGGTGTGCTGGCTGACGACATGGATCGCGACGCCCAGTTTCTCCTCCAGCGGTCGACTCCGGAGCCGGCATCGACACCGGCGGCCGTTGGCAGCACGCCGGGAGGGTCGACGGCCGGCGTACCGGCGCTCAAGCGACGAATCGGCCTCAAGCGCTCGCGCCTGGGGTGTCTACAATGGTGAGTGGTGCACTGCCCGCGCTGACCACAGCCGCCAACGGCGCAAAAAGTGTCAGCTGCAGATGCCGTCGTGCGCGAGCTGCCTGCAGCGCAACTGGGCGTGCACGTACCCGTCGACGAGCGGCGGCAGTACGCCGATGGCTGCGCGAGCCGAGTCGGTCGAGCCGCCAGCAGCCGTGGAGTCGCGCGCGCTGGCGCCGCCGGCCGACGTCCGGCGAGTGCACGAACTGTCGCCGTTTGCGATCGAGGCGTCCAAGAAGGCGCTGCTCTACCACTTCACAGCCACGATCTCGGACCTGATCTCTTTCCCGGCCCGGCAGGGCGCGCGCTGCGACAGCCCGTTCCTCGAGTACGTCATGCCGCTGGCGCTGACGTCGCCCGGCGCCCAGGCCGATGCCCAGCCCGGCGAGCGCAAGCACGTCTCGGACCTGCTCATGCTCTCACTTTGCGCATTCGCCGCCGCGCACCAGGTCGGCGCCGGGTCCGGCAACCCGGCCGCCATCGAGGACGCGTCCCAGGCCCAGCTGCGATACCACACCGACGCCGTCAAGACGCTGCTCTCGGCGCTCAACGAGAACCCTGACGCCGTGGCGCTGCAGCCGCGCGACACCGGCACCGAGGAGGGCCAGACCGTGGTCCTCGCGTCGATCCTCGTCCTGGTCTACTACGAGATTGCCACCGGCGGCGACCTGGTCTCCATCGGCGTGCACCTCAGCGGCGCCTACAACATCATCAACTCCTTTCTCGACTCGTTTTTCGCCCGCATGCATTCCCCCGCGGCGCCATACATGCTCTCGAAGAAGACCGTGTTCTTGTTCAAGCTGTTCCAGTACTTTGACGTCATCTCCTCGCTGTCGCAGCGAGCCGCCCTCATCGACCACTCCATGCGCCTCAGCAACTTCCTGTCGACGTACTCGAAGCTGTTCGAGCAGGCCGGGGTCACGCCAGCGCCACGCCGGCCGGGCGACGTCGTCATCGACCCCGTCATCGGTTTGGCAAAGGACATTTGGCCGCTTGTGCTCCGCCTCTGCGTCATCTGCAACAAGACCTATTTCGGTCAAGTGATCTCCCAGGAGGCTTCCATGGAGATCGACCTGCTCGAACTCGAGCTTCGCGAGTGGACGCTCGCTGAGCCCGACAGCGACGTCGAGGTCATCTCCCTACACTGGGCCGCCAAAGTCTACCAAGCGGCCGCCCTGATCTACCTCATCCGCACGTTCTCAAGCCGCCACGCTGCGCGGTCGACCAACCCCCCCAACCCAGACGAGGACATTCGAGTCTTCATCCAGATCGGCCTTGACGGCCTGTCGCGGGTGTGCACACTCGACGGAAACATGGCTGCCCTGTTGTGGCCGGTGCTGATCATCGCCCAAGAATGTAAGACCGTCATGGACCGCGCCCTTGTCAGGGTCATCATGGACAAGTTACGACGCCGCCAGGGCATGGCCAACGTCTCTAAGGGCCTAGAGCTCGTGGAGCATACCTGGCGCGGACTGCCTGGCCAGTTTGTCATGTTTGGATAGATTGTACATTATGTAATATTCACTTTTGCTGCTCCCGTACGCTCTTTGTGCTCTCGCGCTCACCAGGTCACATGCCAGGACAGCCACAGCGTGCGCCGCATTACGCGGCGCATGGCTGCATGAGTGCGGCCAAGCTACGGGGCCTTCTGGACCGCTTGATCTGTGCGACGCGTCTCCGGGTGGTGCCTGACGGCTGGTCGCCTCGCGGTGGGATGGACGACACTGCGGTGCAAGTCGTAAAACTGGCCCCACGACCAGCGCCACCGATTGCACCTGATCCGTCCCTGCGCGTCCGGCCAACGGACTGGCGGGCGTTAGATCCGGGCCGTGGACGATGCTCGAAGGACGCATAGGCGCAGGCGCAATGTGCTGGGCGCATGGGGACGTATCCATCACGTAGCGCAACACTTACAACCCTAAACGTGCACGCGCACTGCTCCCCGCTAGCCAGCGTCCGCTCAGCGAAAATTTTGTAGCGACATGCCAGTTTAGCTATCTGATCAGGTCTACACTCGCGCTCAAACGACAGAGGGATCGATCAAGATCGCCTAAGCTTACTGTCGGACAGGCCAGGGATCATCGAGCACTAGAAGCACAGATAGAATGGTAAGCACAAGCGATGGATGGGACTGCAGAGTCGCCAGGAGCGTCCGATCGAACACGTCGGCGCGTCATTGGGGTTGTTCCAGATCGCGGCGTGGATCGAGAGGCACGCATCCGGCCGCGGACGGGCGATAGACGACAGGGATGCTAACTGGACAGTCAATCTCTACGATTGCACAGGCCAAGGAGCTGCGCGGGCTGAGCCTCGTCGCGGCTCATTCGCACATCACCGGTCTCGGCCTGGCACCTGACAGCCTGGAGGTGCGGCACACGAGCCAGGGTATGGTCGGCCAGATGCAGGCGCGCAAGGCGGCGGGCGTCATCCTCAAGATGATCCAGGAGGGCAAGATCGCGGGCCGGGCGGTGCTGATGGCGGGTCCGCCCAGCACCGGCAAGACAGCGATTGCCATGGGCATCTCGCAGTCGCTCGGCTCGGACGTGCCGTTCACCACCGTCGGTGGCTCGGAGATTTTCTCGCTGGAGATGTCCAAGACCGAGGCGCTCACACAGGCATTCCGCAAGAGCATTGGCGTGCGGATCAAGGAGGAGAGCGAGATCATCGAGGGCGAAGTCGTCGAGATCCAGATCGACCGGTCGGTGACGGGCGGCAACAAGCAGGGCAAGCTCACGATCAAGACGACGGACATGGAGACTGTGTACGACCTTGGCGTGAAGATGATCGAGGCCTTGTCGAAGGAGAAGGTCCTGGCCGGCGACGTGATCTCAATCGACAAGGCGTCCGGCAAGATCAGCAAGCTCGGCCGGTCGTTTGCGCGCGCGCGCGACTACGACGCCATGGGCGCCGAGACCAAGTTCGTGCAGTGCCCCGACGGCGAGATCCAGAAGCGCAAGGACGTGGTCCACACGGTGTCGCTGCACGAGATCGACGTCATCAACTCGCGCACGCAGGGCTTCCTCGCGCTGTTCTCGGGCGACACGGGCGAGATCCGCGCCGAAGTACGCGAGCAGATCAACACAAAGGTCGGCGAGTGGCGCGAGGAGGGCAAGGCTGAGATCTGCCCCGGCGTGCTCTTCATCGACGAGGTGCACATGCTCGACGTCGAGTGCTTCTCCTACATCAACCGCGCGCTCGAGGACGAGCTCGCGCCGATCGTCATCATGGCCACGAACCGCGGCATGTCGCGCACGCGCGGCACCAACTACAAGTCGCCGCACGGCCTCCCCGTGGACCTGCTGGACCGCGTCATCATCATCGCCACGACGGCCTACTCCGGCGACGACATCAAGGAAATCCTGCGCATCCGCGCGGCCGAGGAGGACGTCGAGCTGTCGCCGGACGCGCTCGAGATCCTAACCAAGATCGGCGAGGAGACCAGCCTGCGGTACTCAGCCAACCTCATCACCGTCTCGAGCCTCGCCGCGGCCAAGCGCAAGGCCTCGGCTGTCGACGTCGAGGATGTCAAGCGCTCGTACGCCCTGTTCCTCGACAAGGACCGCAGTGTCGAGTACCTCACGCAGTACGCCGACTCGTTCGTTGCCGAGGACGGCACAGCCCAGCTCAGCCGGCCGGACGGTGCGGCGGGCGACGCTATGGACATGTCGTGAGGCTAGCGTGACTGGATCGTGAGCCGATCGTGAGCCGATCGTGAGCCGATCGTGAGCCGAGCGGTGGCCGCCGCAGGCGGCAGCCGGGTGCGCCTGGCCTGTAACTCTACTGTACTTCAAACGTCATACAATGCAAGCCTTGAGCATACTCCAGGGCGCTCTCCGGCCGTGCAGTCACGGCCGCGTCGCGCCCGCTTTAGACTTTGTCGCCGGTGTGACCTGTCCTGCCCACCTCTGTAGCCGACGCGCCAAACGACGTGCGCACTCGCATCGGATCGTCATCTGCCAATATCCGTATGCTACATGCGCAGCACGCGTTCGTAGGCCCTGGGCTCAACGCGTGGCCGCGCCGCTGCCGTTGAGATGAACGCATCGAGTCGTGTATGGGCCCAATGCCGCCAGGCGCTGGGTGCCCTATTGCCGCCTGGCGTGTCTGTTGGTAAGCCCGAGAATCGCCAAGTTTGCTTCATGCAGTCCGAGACAGGATAAGTGCTTATGCATTACCTACTGGTAGCTTTACGTTAGCCTTGCATTAGTACACGTCGGCTGGGTCCTACTCGGCATCCCATTTCCGAGGTTCGGGACCATTGATCATGCTTACTTCCGACGCGTCTCGGCCCAGGTCGCAGCGCTGCTAATTTAACGGACGTCGGGAATCGAGGAGTGATACAGCCTGGCTCTACGTGTGACGTAGTTATCTCACGCGGTGAACGCCCCGCGCCCCGCCGTGGCTGGGTGCGCAAAACGGTATGGTGGTGGCGCAGCCGCCCGTGCAGCAATGGTTGGCCGGCTGGGCCGGTAGGCGTGGTGCAAGCACCATGCCAGCTTTGCGGCAGCGCGCGATGCACACACGCGCAGCTTGCGGTATCCTCCGGGGGCTAGCGCACGGTGCCATCTTGACTGTGCAGCGGATGGGCTCAGCAGCGAGCAGTCCGTCGTCACCACGCGACGCTGCTGCCCTTGCTGTACCGCCATGTAGATCGGTAGCGCGTAAACAAAGCCTCAGACAGCGCGTCTTTATTGGGCGTAGCGAAAAAATACCGTACAGTTGGGATCGAGTTTCAATGAGGAGTGCGTTGACCTACTAACAATCTGCACTCCTACGGCTTGGCAATTTTGCAGAACACGGCAAGCGGCACCCGTCGCTGATGCGACGATAGGCGCCGCACAGTCCGTCCCTGATAGCGGCATCTTTCTTCAGCGTCGTCGCAGCGCGGTGCGGCCGCCGCTGGCGCTGTCCCTGTCGACGACGCGGTCCCACTTTCCACCAACCGCACGCGCACAGGAACAAGACTCAGTCAGTAAGCATAACCGTCAGAAGGTTGGGGAGCCGCCCTCTCGGACCTCTCTGGCAAAGTTTAACGAGCATATGCTGCGAGGTAAACCTTATTATGCGTAACGTTTAGCGCCACGAACCGCCACTCCGCATATAGGTACGAGCCGTAAATGAATGCCGCGTTGTACCTGTGGCTCGGTACAGCCCTTTCCCCCGCAGGCCGCGCAGCCTACCGTTTCAGTCCTGACACTGTACGCTCAGCTCCGACCATTTACCGGATCCGCACGAGCGTACGTGCGGATAGCCATCACACTGTGGCACCAGTGCGTAGAAACGCGTGCCGCCTGACCGAGGCCACCGCGACCATATGCTGCCAGACTCGAGCTAGCTTGCCGTCCAGAGCTGTTTATCGTTATCTTAAGTGGCCGGACCCCTAAACTTGCACGCCCTGGTGCCCTGCCTTGAATCGCCTGTGCGTGCCTGGAGCCGCTCGATGCGCGGTTCAGGGAGGCCGCATAGCGAGCGTTGCCAAAAGTCGGCGGACTGCACAGCCGCGTGCAGCTCGCGTGTCTGTAGTCTAGGGCTGCAACCTAGCCTTGCCGTAAGTCTAACTCTAAGTGGTAAACTTAGTGCAGTGCGGTTTGGCTGCGCAGCATTTGAGTTAAGCTCAACCTGCAGATATCTGCGCCCGCGGAAGCTGCCCTGGCCAGTACTCCTATAACTGACGTCTACCGCCGGACGTGGCTCTCTGTACCTAGCGTCGAGATCACCTTTGCAGTCGAGCGGCGGAACCCCCCGGTACATCGTGTGCTTCCAGATAAAGGTCCGGTCGAGAGCAGTGCCGTGAGATTGCACGGACGCAGACACCAAGACTGCGGCCCATTTCGGTCGAGGCGCTAAGCCATTGCATTGGTCACGTTGGCAGCGCAAGCCGCCATTGACAGGGAGCGCAAGGCCGCCTGAATTGACGTTCGAAGGCAATCAGGCAAACGGCATCGCAGGACGCGCCAGGGACCGTTTTCACAGCTTCAGCACACAGGACGGGCTCACGATGGGACTGAGACGCGGCGCGACCTCGTCGGTCGTGCGGGTGGTTGCGATTGTCTTTGTGATGGTATCGCTGTATGCACTGTACGTCGCATTGGACGAACAGGCCCGGGAAGAGAGGTAAGACCAGCGCACAAGGCGGAGCTGACCGGCAGATTGCGCTCGCTCGAGGCATTCGTGACAGACTCGTACCGCACCGTTTTCTCCAAGGCTGAGTGCCAGGAGGTTCAGGCCGAGACCAGCAATGGGACGGACATGTGCGTCGACGGCTACCGGAGGTCGGGCTACCTGTTTATCCCGTCCGAGGAGCAGTACACGCGCACGCGGTACATTCCCTTCTACGAGAGCCAGTTCCAGATTGCCGGCGAGAGCGAGGACGACTCAGACCCGCCGTACGCGCGCTACCCCAGCGCGAAGGATCCGGAGCTGGTCGAGACAGGCATCGAGACGGACTTCATGGCGATGGCGCCGCACTCGTGGATGTGGGATCTCAACGCGTACTACGAGTTTGTCAACAAGTCCGAGGAGACCACGGCGCCGGCGCAGCGGGTGTACAACCGGCTGGACTGGCTGCGCAACAAGCGCATCCTGCTCATGGGCGACTCGGTAGACCGGTACATGATGATCTACCTGTGCAACGAGCTGGGCAAGCAGGGCAACGCCGAGCCGATGGGTCGGCACGTGTGGGCGTACTGCAAGCTGCCAGAGCTCAACCTGACTATCAACCACTGGCACGTGGCCTCGCTGTACACGACACGGCCGAGCTGGTGGTGGCAGCCCAAGATGGAGTTCGTGCCGTTCGAGGAGCGGTTCGAGAAGCTGTTCAAGTCGACGCTGCCGGAGGTGATTGGCTCGAACGGCCGGTCGCCGGACCTGGTCATGTACCAGTCGGGTCTGTGGGACCAGGTCACGTTCACCAAGTACTTCCAGGCCGTGAAGAACAAGGGCTTGTCGACGGGAGACCGGCAGGCGTCGTGGCAGGAGCTGCGGTTCTTCATGGCGCGCATGCGCCAGCTGATCGAGCACACGCGCGGCATATTCGGCGAGGACGTGCCGATGCTGTACCGCACGCTGACGCTGCACAAGTCGGTGGGCGCGAAGGACCTGTTCCTGGAGGACCTGGACCGGGGCGCGCGCTACGTGTCCGCCGAGTCAGGCGTGGAAATGTTTGAATGGGGCAAGCTCGTCACGGGCTTCTCGTCGCTGTACGTGGACGAGGTCCACCCGAAGCGCGGGCCGATGAGCTGGCTGTACGGCAACATGCTGCTGTCGTACCTGTTCCGCGCGTCGGGCGGCATCGAGTACGAGGGCCAGATCGTGCAGTGGCCGCGGGAGAGCACGTTTGGGAGCGCAGCCGAGGCGTGGGAGCAGTGCCACAGCGCCTACATTGACCACAGCATCCGCTAGAGCGGCATAGACGTTAGATAGATTAATGCATGTTTGTACGCACATCGGAAGGGCGGCCGACCCGGTTAGGTAAGCGAGTGACCCGGTTATGTAAGCGGGTCGACCCGGGTCGCGCGCGACCCGTCGCCGCGGGTCGCGACCCGGGCTGCACCGCCACTGCAAATTTTTTCTCGCCACGCCGCGCCCGCCTGCCCCTCTGAGCAGCCCGCCAGCGTCCCCGTCGGCCATCTACGATGCCTGCCGCCGCCCGCGTCGGCCCCCGCCGCTGCCGCGCCGCCGTCGCGCCGTCGCTCGCCGTCTGCCGGGTCGCCGTTGCGTGGCCGCCGCCGGCGTCTTGCAGCGTGGCTCAAGCCACCATGCGCGATGGCGCCATCGCCGTGAATCATTCGCAATCACTAGTGCCATCGGTCGTACCCGTGGCGCAGCCGACCCGTCGCTCGCGGCCGCGATCGCCGCCCGCGTACCTTTCTAGCCCTCACCGCCGTGATCACCGCAGGCACGAGCCTCCGCCGGCCGTGCTCGGGGCCGCCAGCATGGCCGCGGCCGCTGAAACATCTCATCGCCTGTCAACGGGTGTCACTGAGACATGCATGTGGCGACCATTGCTCCCAATTTCCCACCTTCCTTTTTGGTGGGCATCGTCCTCGATCACCTCACTTCTGCGAGTGCAGACGTGCCTGCATCTCCGGCGCCAGTTCAGCGCGTCCGGGTTCGTAAGCAGAATGCAGGCTTATAGTCCGGGACAGACTAGGTGGGTCGTCAGCGGGCCGCAGTAGGGGCAAACAGGCAGGTCGGCGCTCTCAACAGACGCCCCGAAAGTTAGTCTTTGTTGGTTAGATTTTTTTTTCTCGCCTGGCCGACGGCGTTTGCGGTACCGGAGTATATATTCGTAGCGGTCCCCGGAAGCCGTCTGTCACCTCTAAAGACTAGACACAATGGCAAACACACCCCACGGAGGAATTCTCAAGGACCTGCTGGCGAGAGACGCGCCCGTCCGGCCGTCGCTGCTGGCCGAGTCCGAGACGCTGCCCGACATTCTGCTGTCGGAGCGCCAGCTGTGCGACCTCGAGCTCATTCTCTCGGGCGGCTTCTCGCCGCTGGAGGGCTTCATGACCGAGAAGGACTACAACGGCGTGGTGCACGACATGCGCCTGGCCGACGGTGCGCTGTTCTCGATGCCCATCACGCTCGACGTGACCGCCGAGACCATTGCCGAGATTGGCATCGAGAAGGGCAAGCGCTTCACGCTGCGCGACTTCCGCGACGACGCCGCGCTGGCCATCATCACCGTCGACGACGTCTACCGCCCGAACAAGGAGGTCGAGGCCAAGGAGGTCTTCCGCGGCGACCCCGAGCACCCGGCCGTCAAGTACCTGCTCGAGACCGCCAACGACTTCTACGTCGGCGGCAAGGTCCAGGCCGTGAACCGCCCGAACCACTACGACTACGTCGGCCTGCGCTCGACCCCGGCCGAGCTGCGCGCCGAGTTCAACAAGCTGGGCTGGGACCGCGTCGTGGCCTTCCAGACCCGCAACCCCATGCACCGCGCCCACCGCGAGCTGACCGTGCGCGCGGCCCGCTCGCGCCAGGCCAACGTGCTCATCCACCCCGTCGTCGGCCTGACCAAGCCGGGCGACATCGACCACTTCACGCGCGTGCGCGTGTACCAGGCCATCCTGCCGCGCTACCCCAACGGCATGGCCCTGCTGTCGCTGCTGCCGCTGGCCATGCGCATGGGCGGCGACCGCGAGGCCGTCTGGCACGCCATCATCCGCAAGAACTACGGCGCCACGCATTTCATCGTCGGCCGCGACCACGCCGGCCCCGGAAAGAACTCCAAGGGCGAGGAGTTCTATGGCCCGTACGACGCGCAGGTCCTGGTCGAGAAGTTCAAGGACGAGCTCGGCATCGAGGTCGTCCCGTTCCAGATGATGACCTACCTGCCCGACGCCGACGAGTACGCGCCCAAGGACGAGGTCGCTGCCGGCGTCAAGACCCTCGACATCTCGGGCACCGAGCTGCGCAAGCGCCTGCGTCTGGGCCTGCCGATCCCCGAGTGGTTCTCGTACCCCGAGGTCGTCAAGGTCCTGCGCGAGTCGCACCCGCCGCGCGCGTCCCAGGGCTTCACCATCCTGCTGACGGGCTACTACAACTCGGGCAAGGACGCCATCGCCCGCGCCCTCCAGGTCTCGTTCAACCAGCAGGGCGGCCGCTCGGTCTCGCTGCTTCTGGGCGAGACCGTCCGCGCCGAGCTCTCGTCCGAGCTCGGCTTCTCGCGTGAGGACCGCCACAAGAACCTGCAGCGCATTGCCTTTGTTGCCTCGGAGCTGACCCGCTCGGGCGCTGCCGTCATTGCTGCCCCGATCGCGCCTCTGGACGAGTCGCGCAAGTTTGCGCGCGCCGCAGTCGAGAAGGCCGGCTCGTTCTTCCTCGTCCACGTGGCCACGCCGCTCGAGTACGCCGAGAAGACCGACCGCAAGGGCGTCTACGCCCGCGCCCGCGCTGGCGAGATCAAGGGCTTCACCGGCGTCGACGACGTCTACGAGGCGCCGACTGATGCCGACCTGGTTGTCGACCTGTCGAAGGTCTCGGTGCGCACGGTGGTCCACCAGATCGTCCTGATGCTCGAGTCGCAGGGCTTCTTCGGCAACTAAGCATAGGCTCATTGTACATTAATAAAAGTTGCGTTTGATGTGAGCGAAGAGTGGCGGGCCGTGACCGGTGATCTGTTGTGACCGGCGGTCTGGGAGTGCGGACGGCTGCGATGATCCGTGCCTGTAGTGAGCCGTGACTGAAGTGTGAGCCGTGATCGATCAGTGATCACTGTGAGCCATGACCACCGTGATCCGTACTCGCTGCGGCCCGTTGTCGCTGTGACCCGCGCTCGCTGTGACCCGTACTTGCTGTGACCGCTCTCACCGTAACCCGCTCCCATCGTGATCCGTGACCGTGGCTGGCGTCGGGCACCGTCGCCGGCATCTGCGACCCAACTATCAGCAGCCGTCTCCGCGACTGGCCGACACGAGCCGACGTGCTCTACGCAATAACATCCCAATACCTATTAATTACTATACATGAACCCCATCTATGCAACAAGTTTTTTGGCAGCCAGAAACTGAGCAAACTTGGACGTCTCGTGAATGCCGCACTCAGTCTTGGCCTTGCCCTTCCAGCGACCCGCGCGCTCGTCCTCGCCCTCCTTCACCGGCGACGTCGAGTGCCAGTCGCCCACGGACCGGTAGCCCTTGTCCAGCAGAGCATTGTAGGGCACGTCGTTGGTCTTGATGTAGTTCAAGACCTGCTTGAAGTCCCAGTTGGCCATCGGATTGATCTTGACCAGACCGGTGTACTCCTCGATCTCAACAATCGCCAGGTCGCCGCGCTTGCCGCCCTGCGACTTGCGCCGGCCCGTCAGCGTGGCCTTGACGTTCTTCTCGAAGTACGCGCGCTGGATCGGCTCGACCTTGACCACAAAGTCGTAGGTCGACTCGTCTGTCTCCCACAGGCGCTCGCCGTACTTGGCGTTGAAGTCGTCGACGGTCTCGCAGTCCTCGGGCTTGTACACGGTCAGCGCCACCGTCGGGTAGCGCTCGCGGATGCGGTCGACCAGGTCCAGCGTCTCCTGGAAGTGGTGCAGCGTGTCGACAAAGATCAGCTCAACCGGGTGCTTGTCGCCGCCCGTGCCGATCTTGGACAGCATGTCCAGCGTCGCCAGGCCCGTCAGCCCGAACGCCGTCGACTGGTACAGGCTCGGGAACGTCTGCAGCGCCCATTTGAGGATCTCCTGCGGCTCGAGCTGCGCCAGCTGAGCGTTGATGTGCTTGAGGTGTGACGGCGTCAGAACGATCTTGACGTCCTCCGCCTTCGGCGCGACCTCGACCTGTCTGGTGGTAGTAGCAGGCATTGTGTAGAGGGAAGTAACTACGGAAGCAATTCTGCGGACCACAATTGTTAAATACCGGCAGCCGTCGGCGTGCCCATTACAGTATTAATAATATTTCCCGTGTTCCCGCAAGTTTATTCCTCTTCCACGCCGGTCCACGCAGCTAGCACACCCGCCGGTAGCTCCCGTCTGTGCTGGCTCGCCTGCCGGTCGCGTATCGCTGCGCGCTTGCTGACCAAGCTCGCGTGCGGTGCTGTGGGCACCGCTGGCCCGGTGGGAAGGAGAGATTCGCAATTTCAGGCGAAAACAGCGTGTTCCGCGCTATAATCACGTAATTGTGCTAGGCTCGAATAGGAAGGCCGGTGACTCAATTGGGGAGTGGGAGCGTGGCGCAGGTGGCGGTGTCTCCCGTTTGGGTCTGCGACCCGGGTCGCTTGGCCGGGTCGGGTCGCCAGATTTGTTATCGGGTACCATCGACCCGCCCGTGCTGGGCCTCTTGTGCACCCCCGTCGCGAACGGGTACCACCAAAACGGCTCATCGCAGCTACCCGACGTCACGGGTACCACCGATGGCCCACACGTCGGTGGTACCCGTGGGCCGGGTCGCAAATTTTCGTCTCATCGACTTAAAACTCGTGTCCTGCCGTCTGTGTCGCTATCCACAATGGCTACCAACATCACCTGGCACCCTAGTCTCTCGCGCGAGGAGCGCTCGTCGTTCACCAAACAGAAGGGCCTGACCCTGTGGTTCACGGGCCTGTCCGCCTCGGGCAAGAGGTGAGTGTTGAATGTGCCGTCTCGCGCTCTGTCGCCGTTAGATGTCGTGGTCAGAGGACGGAGGTCAGCGAGGGAGCTTGGCGCTCTTGGGTCGGGCAGGATTGAGTGTGGATCTGTGGGACACCGTCCGGCGTGTTTATGGCCGTTTGCAGGGCCCGGCAATGCGACCCGGCGACTTTGGCGACCCGGCGACTTTGGCGACCCGGCACCTCGGGACCATCAGTCACTGCGGTGCCGCACACTCAAGTCCTCGCTTGGCTGGTCCAACCTCGGGCATGCCTTCTCATCCCCGTCGCATGGCCCCGCCTGACCCCTCTGCGACCGTCAGACGCAGACGGCCTTCTCCGCAATCCATACTGACGACATCTAGCACCATTGCCACCGCCCTCGAGCAGCACCTCCTCCACAAGGGCGTCACTTCGTACCGTCTCGACGGCGACAACGTCCGCTTTGGTCTCAACAAGGACCTCGGCTTCTCCGAGAAGGACCGCAACGAGAACATCCGTCGCATTGCCGAGGTGTCGAAGCTTTTCGCGGACGCCTCGGTCGTCAGCATCACCTCGTTCATCTCGCCGTACCGCAAGGACCGCGACTCGGCCCGTGAGCTGCACGACAAGGACGGCATTCCGTTTGTCGAGGTTTACGTCGACGTCCCCATCGAGGTCGCCGAGGCCCGCGACCCCAAGGGTCTCTACAAGAAGGCGCGCGCCGGTCTGATCCCCGAGTTTACCGGCATCTCCGCCCCCTACGAGGCCCCCGAGAAGGCCGAGATCCACCTGCACGCCGACAAGTTCTCGGTCGAGGAGGGCGTCCAGCTCATCACTGACTACCTCGTCGAGAAGGGTCTGGTGACCCTGCAGTAAACTTGCAGAGTTACTACACGTGATGTAAATAGATGCCCAAAGCACACCGCAATTTTGGTAATGGCGAGCCTCGGGCCGCTTGGTCCCGGCGCGGGCCGTGACCCTGGCTGTTGGATAACGTGTGGCCTCTGCTTGGTCCCAACGTAAACTAGCTTTTCGTACTACACCCTATGCGGTTGGTTCCAGGGCCCGTCCGCCTGTCATCCGCACTAGCTCGATGCCGACGATGTCCGTCACTGAGTCATGTCGGGGCCGTCGCCGGCCGGTGAGCAAGGCTGTGCGGTGACGGCCTGGCGAGCAGCACGAAGCGTATCGGTTCGAGCCGATAGCGCAATGTCTTTGTTGTGCCCAAACAAAGTGGATCTCGGCGCGTACCCAGCCGACAAAGAGCCCGCCAAATGCCTGGGCCAATCCGTGCGGCGTCTGCGGACCACCGTCCACGGCTCGGCCTCCGCACGGCCCAGGCCCCACCTTGCCCCGGCAGCTCTTTGTCGGCTCTCTACTAGCACGATTACGAGCAGCGATCCCGCCATCGCACGCGTTCTCTTCCATCTGTCTGGGGCCTTTATAAGCCTACATGTCCACTAGTCCGAGCGCAGCCGTCCTAGACCCTAGACAGGCAGGACTGCATTGCTAGCATCCCGCATATCGAAATGCCATCCCCGACAAGAAAGTCGTCCGACTCGGCTACGTTGGCACCAGCCGAGTCCGCGCCTGAGATCTCGGACGCGGACACGCTTGCCGCGGCCGACTCGGTCGTCCAGCCGATATCCGAGAAAGATGCGCTGGGCATCGCGGCCAAGGGCGACGACGAGAAGACCGAGTTGCAGGCCGACTCCAAAGAGGGCGAGCTTCAGGCGCTCTCCGAGGCGGCCGAGAGCACGTTCAATGCATTGGGCGAGGACATAGATCGCGTCAGCAGCTTCGTCGCCCAGCTCACCGAGGAGCAGTCCCTGGAGATCCTTCGCACGGCCATTGAGTACCACAAGGACGACATCAACTTCGCCAGCGCGACCATGGAGAAGATCACCAAGCTGGCCCAGGGCCTCGAGTTCTACGAGGGCGACTACGACACGTACTCTCTCGAGCTGCGCACCGAGGCCGCGCTGATCGGCCACTACTCGCCGTATCCCGAGGTCCGTGCCGTGACCGACCCGTTCGACGACCCGACGGTCTACGTCGAGACGCCGCGGGTGTACCTGCTGGCGCTGATCTGGACGATAATCGGCGCCGGCATCTACCAGTTTTTCGCGTCGCGCCAGCCGTCGATCGCGCTCAACTCGGCCGTCATCCAGCTGTTTCTGTACCCGAGCGGCAAGCTGCTGGCGTTTGTGCTGCCCGACTACCGGTTCTCGCTTGGCGGGCGGACGTTCGCGCTCAACCCCGGCCCCTGGTCCTACAAGGAGCAGATGCTGTGCACGCTCATGTGCAACGTCGCCGTCAACGGCGCCTACGTCGCGCTCTACAACATCATCACCGAGAAGATGCCGCAGTTCTACAACAACCAGTGGGTCACGTACGGGTACCAGTTCCTGCTCATCTTCTCGACGCAGTTCCTCGGCTTTGGTTTCGCCGGCGTGCTTCGCCGGTGGGTCATCTACCCCACCAAGGCCATCTGGCCCACGGTGCTGCCCACGATCGCGCTTTCGCGCGCGCTGCTGCGGCCCGAGAAGCAGGAGAGCGTCCACGGCTGGACCATCAGCCGGTACTGGTTCTTTCTGATCGCCACCACCGGGTCCTTTGTCTGGTTCTGGTTCCCCGGCTACCTCTTCCAGGCGCTCTCGACGTTCAACTGGATGACGTGGATCGCGCCGAGCAACTTCAATCTCGCCGTCGTCACGGGCAGCATTTTCGGCCTCGGCTACAACCCCATCGGCTCGTTCGACGTCAACCTCATCATCGGGTCCAACACCGGCCTCTACCCGTTCTCGGTCCCGTTCTGGTCCGCGCTCAACCAGTACTCGGGCTCGGTCATCTCGGGCCTGATCATCCTGTGCCTGTACTTCAAGAACTACAAGTGGACCGGCTACATGCCCATCAACGACAACGCGCTCTACACAAACACCGGCGACACCTTCCGGGTGACCGAGGTCCTGACCAACGGCCTGCTCGACCAGGAAAAGTACCAGAACTACTCGCCGCCGTACTACACGGCGTCGAACCTCATGGTCTACGGCTCGTTCTTCGCGCTGTACCCGCTGGCGTTCGTGCACACGATGCTGCACGAGGGCAAGCACATCTACAACTCGCTCAAGACGTTCGCGCTCGAGGTCTTCAAGAAGGACAAGCGGCCGATCTACGAGGCGTACGACGACCCGCACTCGCGCATGATGCGCAACTACCGCGAGGTGCCCGACTGGTGGTTCCTGATCGTGCTCGTGGTCTCGTTGGTGCTGTCGATCGTGTGCATCAAGATCTACCCGACCAACACGCCCGTGTGGGCGCTGTTCGTGATCATCCTCGTCAACTTTGTGTTCCTGATCCCGCTCACGATCATCTATTCGACGACGGGCTTCAGCTTTGGTCTGAACGTGCTCTGCGAGCTCATCGTCGGCTACGCGCTGCCGGGCAACGGCCAGGCGCTGATGATCCTCAAGGCGTTCGGCTACAACATCGACGGCCAGGCCGAGAGCTACATCAGCGACCAGAAGATGGCGCACTACTCGAAGCTGCCGCCGCGGGCCGTGTTCCGCGGCCAGCTGTTCACCACGCTCGTGCAGTGCCTGGTCTCCATCGGCGTCGTCAACTGGCAGATCGGCAACGTCGAGGACTTCTGCAGCCCGACCAACGCCCAGCGGTTCACGTGCCCGGGCCCGCGCACGTACTACTCGGCCTCGGTCATGTGGGGCGTCATCGGCCCCAAGCGCATGTTCAACGGGCTGTACCCGATCCTGCAGTGGTGCTTCCTGATCGGCGCGCTCGTGCCGCTGCCGTTCTACTTCCTCACGCGGCGCTACCCGCGCCTGCGCAAGGTGAACCCGATCCTGATCTGCGGCGGCATGCTCGTCTGGGCGCCCTACAACCTCACGTACTACACGCCCGGCATCATCACGTCGTTCTGCTTCATGTACGTCATCAAGACGCGCTACATCGGCTGGTGGGAGAAGTACAACTACGTGCTGTCGTCGGCGCTGACCGCCGGCGTCGCATTCTCGGCCGTCATCCTCTTCTTTGCCGTGCAGTTCCACCCCAAGCCGCTGGTGTGGTGGGGAAACCTCGTGCCCTTCGTGGGCGTCGACGGCGGCATCGGCCGCCAGGCGCTGCTCGATCTGCCCGAGAGCGGCTACTTTGGCCTCGACCCGGGACACTTCCCGTAGCTCATGATCCATAGTTTTATTCATATCGACATTATCTACATCACGCCTCCAGGTAGTGCACCTCGGACTGGTCGCGCAGCGTCTTGGCCGCCTTCTCGGCCGACAGGTCGCGCTGCGGCTCGCCCAGCATCTCGAAGCCCACCAGGAACTTGCGGACCGTAGCGCTGCGCAGCAGCGGCGGGTAGAAATGCATGTGGAAGTGGCTCAGACCGTCGTCGGCGTGCAGCGGCGTCTGGTGCATGCCCATCGAGTACGGGAACGACGTCTTGAACAGGTTGTCGTAGCGGCGCGTCAGCCGCTGGAGCACGTCCGCCAGGTCGGCCTGCTGCTTGGGCGACATGTCGGCGAGCGCGCCGACGTGCTCCTTGGCCAGGACGAGCGTCTCGAACGGCCAGACCGCCCAGAACGGCACGACAACAACGAACGAGTCGTTGGCGATCACCTGGCGCTCGGGGTCGGCCAGCTCCAGCTGCGTGTAGTCGCACAGCAGGCACGAGCCGTGCTCGGCCTTGTACCGGCCCATGCTCGCGAGCTCCTGCGCCGGCTCGGTCGGGACCACGTCCGTGCACCACGCCTGGCAGTGCGGGTGCGGGTTCGAGCAGCCCATGGACGCGCCCTTGTTCTCGAAGATCTGGACGTACTGGAAGTCGCTCCGCAGCTTCATGTCCGCGTACAGCCCGCTCCAGGTCTGGATCACGGCCACGATCTCGTCCTGGGTCATGAGCGGTAGCGTCACGTTGTGCTTCGGGCTGAAGCAGATCACGAAGCACTTGCCGCGGACGCCCTTGACCTTCATCAGGCGCGAGCGCGCATCCCCGGAATCGTCGGGCGACACGTAGTCCGGCTGGTCCTCGCGCACGGCCGAGTAGTCGTTCACAAACGCAAACGTCGCCGGGTAGTCCGGGTTGACATCGCCCGAGGCGCGCGTGTTGCGCGGGCACAGGTAGCACTTGGCGTCATAGTCGGGCAGCTCGAGCAGACCCGGGGCCTCCTGCTGGCCCTGCCACGGCCGCTTGGTGCGGTGCGGCGAGACCAGCACCCACGAGTCTAGCAGCGGGTTGTACCGCCGGTGACTGTGGTCGTCGAAATCAAATTCAGCCATTGCGGTCGTTGTGCTTCGGGGAGTGGCTGGCAAGTGCTCTGGACAGAGGGCAGGCTACCGCCGAATGGGATCCGCAAGCTCTTATAGGTGTCCGGCGAGAGTCCGAGGCGTGAGTCTCGGCGAAGTAATGCCACGATGACGACTAAGTGATCCCGGTGCGGGTGTCGGCTAGCCATAAGCCGCACTAGCCTCAGCGGTGGCTAGTGATCCGAGGCGCAGGCGCATTCCTTGTCCCAAAGCATGTGGTGGCGCTAGCGCAAGCGCAAGCGAGGGTAAAACAAAACGATCTGGGTAGAGCTGACCTAGGGATAATACAAGTGCGGGTGTGGCGGTGCGGGTCACCGCTCCGACATCCGCGCTTAGAGAGGCGGACTCAGTCCGGACCCAAGACCCAAGAGCACAAGGAAGCTTAATTTAGTACTGCTTGCAACAGATATCCTCAAGTGTCGCATTCTCTATATAAACGAATCCAACGCGCCCGTCGGACGTGTGCTGCAGAGCTGCTCGAAGCCAGACGACCAGAATCCTACAAGAAAGTGCCCCCGGCCCCAGAATCCGCGGCAAAGGTGCGTGAAGCTGCTCCGCGCGAGTTCGCGGTAGGCTCGGTGGAGCCGTACGGCTGAGACCGTTACTAACGGGCCAGATGACTGAATCCGAGTACGTTCTCGTCACCGGCGGCGCCGGCTACATCGGCTCGCACACCGTAAGTAATTCAATTGATCACGCTGATCCCAGGTCGTCGAGCTCGTCCAGGCCGGCCGCAACGTCGTCGTTGTCGACAACCTCGTCAACTCCTCGGAGGAGGCCCTCAACCGGATCGAAACAATTACCAAGGTCCGCGTCCCCTTCGTCAAGGCCGACCTGCGCGACGCCGCCGCCATGAGCAAGCTGTTCACGGACTACAAGATTACGTCGGTCCTCCACTTTGCCAGTCTTAAGGTGCGCCGCCCACTTTGTCGGTGCTAACGATAGGCCGTTGGTGAGTCCACCAAGATCCCGCTCGTGTACTTCGACAACAACGTCACCGGCACAATCTCGCTCCTCAATGCCATGGAGGCCCACGGCTGCCACTCAATCGTGTTCTCGTCGTCGGCCACCGTCTACGGCGACGCCACCCGCTTCGAGAATATGATTCCCATCCCCGAGAACTGCCCGCTTGGGCCGACGAACGCGTACGGCCACACCAAGAGCACTATCGAGGAGATCCTGCGCGACTATTACGCCGCCAACGAGAAGACTTTCCGCGCCGCCATTCTGCGCTACTTCAACCCCATCGGCGCCCACCCCTCGGGCCTCATGGGCGAAGACCCTCTGGGCGTGCCCAACAACCTGCTACCTTTCCTGGCCCAGGTTGCCACCGGCAGACGCGAGAAGCTCCAGGTGTTTGGCAACGACTACGCCTCCCGCGACGGCACGCCCCTGCGCGATTACATCCACGTCGTCGACCTCGCCAAGGGCCACCTGGCTGCGCTCGCCAAGATTGAGAGCGTGTCCGAGGGCATCTGCCGCGAGTGGAACCTCGGCTCCGGTCACGGCACGACCGTGCTTGAGGTCATCGCCAAGTTCTCGGCTGCCGTCGGCAGAGACCTACCTTTTGAGGTCGTCGGCCGCCGCGCGGGTGACGTCCTGGACCTGACGGCCGCTCCCCAGCGTGCCGCCGACGAGCTTCACTGGAAGACCCAGCTGAGCATCGACGATGCCTGTCGTGACCTGTGGAACTGGACCACCAAGTATCCGTATGGATACCAGAAGCCTGAGTGAATAGATCGCGCCTGTATTTATATATAATCTGCCATGTAAGAAATATTTAGGAGACTGATCAAACATTCTATCAAACATTCTATCAAACAATCTATCGAGCCATATGCGCCGCACTGCCCCCCACCTACTTTGTTGCGGCACTCCTGCTGCCCACCACCTATCAAAATCTACACTAATGCCAAGTGACTCGCTCTAACTACTTGTCTCGTCGGCTGCCTCTTGTCAAATTCACAGCTCAGCGCAGTCTATACGTGCACTTCCAAGCACTCTGGAATGTGGGTAAATGGTCATTAATTCGCTATCATACACAAAATCTGCTTAAAAAGATGCAAGCTTCACAATCGCCGAGCCGTTGGCCGGGCGGCTCACACAGATGGCGTCGGCCAGCTGCTCCTTCGTCAACTCCGGGAATCTCTTGTTGTAGTACTTTGTCGTAAGCGTCTCGATGAAACTCTCGGCCTTGTCCAGCTGGATCAAGTTAACAGTCGAGCCACCCCAGCCGGCGCCAGTCAAACGGGAACCGATAGCACCAGCCTCCAAGGCGAGCGACGTTAGCTCGTTGAGCTCCGGGCACGAGCAGTCGTACTGATAGCGGCAAGACGTCATCGATTGGTTCAGAAGCTCGCCGATCTGTTTGAGGTAGTGCCCGCTGTCCTCAGCCGAAAGATACTCGGCGCCGCGAATGGTCATGACCGATCGGAACTTGAGCACGCGGAAAGCTTCCTCCAGAACGTGCAGGGTGCGTGCCAGGAGCTGCAGCTTGTCGGCGCGGACTAAACATTAGCTTCCATCGCTAAGCGGACACTTACTGGGAAACTTGCTGGTGTACTTCTTGCGCAGTTCTGTCTCGCTCATCTCGAGGATGTCCGCGATCTCGGCCATGGTGTAGCCCGCGGTCTGAGTGAGGGTACTCTGGACATCCTTGATGGCCAATGCAAACGCAGCATGCTGCTCTTCGATGGTGCCGACGGGCAGCTGGTGGAGCTTGCAATAGCCGTCGAAAAAGCCCTTGAGAGTACCACCAAAACCGTCACGGGAGACCAGCGGCCCGGTCTTGAGCATTTTGGCCAGTACCTCGGCAGCCAGCGTTGTCTCGACCACGCGCAGGTTGTAATGAATGGGGCCTGTGACGTGTTTGTCGGCCACCACCAAACTGTTGGCAATCACAAAGGCCAGCGGCGGGGACGTCTTGGCGAACTCAAGCGGGGTCACGTCAAGCTCGGGCACAAACTGAACGTAAAGTGCGTGGTCGCGCAGTCCAAACACCGAGGCAGACTGGTCCATGCCGCCAGAGTTGACACCGACAAAGCGCTCGGAAACGACGGCTGAGCCCACGAGCTCGCTTCGCGATACCGAGTACGTCGCCAGGCTGTCCGTGCCTTCTCTGTAACAGCGGACAGCCGACAGGACAGACAACAGAGCAGCACACACAAATGCTGATGATGAACTCAGACCGCCACCGGTGGGAATGCGACCGTCAATCAGGCACTTCATGTTCGGGAACTTGATCGGCTCCGAAGACTGCGCATTGAGCAGCTTCAGAGCGCCCTTGAAGCCACTGAGAAAGTAATTACTCCACTCGAGATGGGTCGAATCGATAGCGTACGACTCCAGCTCGTTGACGTTGAACGTGCGGGTCGGGAACCGGGGGTTGGTGTTGCTCAGTACCAGTTGATTCTCGCCATCTTCGGATGACCCAGCAACAGAGACTGCCACCAACACGTCCTGCGTGATGGCCATGGGGAGCACCCCAAACCAAGAGTAATCGATATGCTCGCCGATGACGTTTACTCGACCTGGAGACCGAGCTACGAAGTCTGCAGGCATGTTGTAGGTCTCACGGAACTTGGAGGACAGAGCACGCCAGCGCTCCAGCTGGACCTCAAGCATGTGCTCATCATAGACTCCGATAAGGCTCTCGAAGTAAGGAACGAATTCCTCCGAGACTTTCTCGTTAACCGTCATCTGTTGGTCAGCGTGATCTCAGAAAACTTGGGTCACAACACCGCCCGCGACCCTAAACAGAGAGCATACCCTTTATAAATGTCCGCGACAACGGCTGAAACCTTTGGAGATGTGTAAATGGATGTGGGCCGGTGGACAAACAGGATAATTTTATAGAAAACGTAGATCTGGCATATAAATGTCCGGGAGTTATGTGTCTTGTGAGGCGCTGGATAAATGCCGGGGAACTGACGTACATACGCCGGAATAGTGTGGCTTGACATCGAGTTAAGGTGGGAGGGTCACCCTTGGGTGACCCATTTAGACTCAATAAGGAAGTTGGGTCACCACAAGCCACACGGTTTCTTCGACTAACGACAGCGCTTGCGCTTATACCGGTTGCGAGCGGCGAGCGGGCCGAAGGCTGCCCGCTGTCTTTCCACACGTAGCAACTCCGCAGCAGCCTAAGCGCTCCAGAAAGAGCAAGCGGGCGGCTGGCAAGCGCAAGGGAACACATGTGACGCCCACAAGCTACGATCACCGACCTTCGGCGCACTCGCAAGCGCTCTCCAGCTGACCGGGTGCGGGTGCGCTGTCAAGTACAGCCGCGGTGCCATGACTGGCAAAAAAAAGTGCGGGATTGCGTCGACCGGATCGCAAGCGCAATCGCCAGGTGGCTATCTATCACCATTTTACGGGATGCGCGCCGGATCAGTGCGTTCGAACGAAGGGTCACTTTTTACTGCGGCACGCAGCCAGGCACCATCCATCCCACTGGCCCCGCTCACCCCGCTACTTGATCTGGACCCCTGCCCGTCACACGTGACACCGCGGATGCCGGCTTCGAGCTCCGGCATCTTAATTTTATTTACGGCGGGCGGGGTAAAGGAAATAGTGGCGCACAACCCCGGACCAAAGTCATTAGCTGAACTGAGCCTCGCAGCGTGCGGCTCGTGCAGGCTGATCTAATCACGTGACAATGAAAATCTAGCCGCACCTCGTGCGGCTCGTTGTTTGCACGTGACTATGGTACATGACAGTGCGGCGCAGGGTTGGGGGGCTGTAGCCGGGTAAGCACACACTCACTGTCGTCACTGGATTTGGCGCAGAGCCGACGCCGTCCAATATTGTACACACCTTCGTTACACTTAGCAGCCACGCGCGCCTCACTGACGGTTTACGCCTGTGTAAGTGGCCACAACATCCTGGTGGAGCCGGTGCTTGCTCAACTGGACTCCCGGAGCGAAAAGTGGATTGCTGACTACCTAGGTTGGATTCCACACGACGAAACAAGCTAGCAACAGGCTTAGTTGGCTGTTGCACACTAAGCTCGCTGTTCCTATTATCTTGAAACCGCGTACCACGGACGAGGATCACGAACGCGCAAACAACTGCTGTGTGCACACACGACGGATTCGAAAACCATAGACTCCGTACAGGGTTGTTGTTGAGCGTACCGACCTCGAGTCGACGACACAACCCAAGCTTGACAGCGAGTACATCATATCAACAAGCTCCGCAGGCCATCCTCGAGAGGGAGAGCGCCGTGGGTTGACGAAAGATAGCATACACCATGGCAGCCACTTTTGAGGACAACAATCCCTTTGCCGGCGCCGAAGAAGCGTCAGCCGATCTAGTTGCATCTACCGGACTGCAGTCTGCTATCGCGACAAATGGCGATGACTCGGCCGACGGAAGCAACGGCTATCCCAGTTTTCAGGGCAGCTACGACACATCCTCTCATGACGGAGCCGAGCCTCGTCCGGGCATACTATCATTTCAGTCTAAGATTCAGCAGATGCTGACGGAGAATCCCGATCTCGAAATCCTCATAGTGGACGCTGGAAAGAGCAGAGAGGGCAGTGGCGGCGGATTCATTGCGTACACTGTTCGCACTGGTGTAAGTCTACAGAGCTACTGCAGTATTAACGATTGTAGGATCTCTCTGTTCGTCGACGCTACTCGGACTTCGAAAGCCTCCGAAATGCTCTTGTCCGTCTGTTTCCTACTCTCATAATCCCCCCGATCCCCGAGAAGCATTCCATGTGTATGTGTTTTCTTACATCGTGATATGTCTAACGACACTAGCCGATTACGCCGCTGCTCCGACAAAAGCTAAAGAAGACCTCACGATCATCGAGCATCGCAGGCGCATGCTGGCTATATTTCTCAACCGATGCCGATCAATGCATCAGATCAGACTTGACGGTACTTTCCAAAAATTCCTCGATCCCAATGTCAGCTGGGTATGTGCAGACTGAGTGTGGGTTGCTGACAAAGTAGAGCGAGGTTCTCATCTCTCCTCCTATCTCTCTTCTTCCGAGGTTCATTTTGCGCGCGCCGCCCTTAGACCCCGCCGCAGACAGCCCGGGCCATGCTTATCTGCCGATTCCTTCTTCATCTGCCCGCCTAAAATACGATAACGCATTAGAATTTCAGGTTGCTGAAACTAATGCCAAGGAGTACGAAGCTGTTATGTCGAACGGTCTCGAGAAAGTGAATAAGAGAATGCTGAAACGTTTGACAGATATGGCGGTGGATTTCGCCGATCTCGGTGCTCAATACAATGCATGGAGCCTGAACGAGAGTAACTCTCTGGCGACTGCTATCGAGCGTACTGGACAGGCTATTGACGGAACCTATATCGCCACCGAAGAGCTTGTCTCGTCTCTGTCATCAACCTTTAGCGAGCCACTCGCTGAGTCGGCACAATTTGCCGGTGTCGTGAGATCTGTTTTGAAGTACCGGCACCAGAAAGCCCTACAGCACGAAATGACTTTAAACTCTCTAGCGGTGAAAAGTAACCTGCTGGAGCAGCTTGAGAAGACGGAACTAGAGTCACAACGCATCAACGACTATCTTGAAAATCGTGACAGCTACACAATTCGGCATGCACAGCAAGGCGGCTTGGGCGACATGGCGGCCGATGGTGTCGCAGCAGACGCTCGCGAGATAACTCACGAGTCGTTGAATCAGGTCGATGCAGACAATTCTGGCAGTGTGCCCAGCGAACATTCAGAGAGCACGAACAATACCAGCGCTAGCAACACCAGTGGATACTCAAGCCGGGTCGGTGAAATTCCAGCTAATGGCGATGAGCTGGGATCTTTCGGTCGCGCGGACGACCCATATGTGGGCAATTCTATTGAATCGTCGCTCCCGCTCGCCCGCCCCCGCCGATCAAAAGGCTTCAAATTTCCTGGTATCAGCAAGCTCAACCACGCGATCCACGGTATGATCGATGTTGATCCGGAAAGTACTCGGCGAAACAATATCGGCAAGACCAGAGAACAGGTTCAGATAGTAAGTCGAACGAAAATCTTTGCTGACCCTCTAAGCTTAAGAGTTCCTTGGAGGTCACCGAATTGGATCTCAAGCAAGCTTCCGAATCTATCAAGGCAGACTTAGAACGTTATGAACAAACACGTGAGCGCGATCTGCGCAAGATGATGGTAAACGAACAGTTCCATTTGGAGATTGCTAATATTCAGGTCGCGTATGCTAAGTGTCACATCGAATGGGCCCGGAAGAACCTCGAGATTTGGGAAGAGGCGAAGCTAGAAAGCGAAAAGATCAAAGTCAAGTGATTACCAAGTATTTTACCTTGATCAACGGTAGTTCGTCGGACACTGGCTAGAGTAAAGACCGTCAAATACACGCAGACTATTGCCACTACTACAAGGTCGTGATCGCGGCGGTCGACGGCCGCCCGCTGCAAATGGGCCGTTGCCGCTAACGGTGACCAGACCTTAATGGCCGAATTTGTGTTCATAGTACAGTATCTATTAAACCACGCAGTATTTTCGCCGTTACGGTCACAATGTAGCTCAATTTATTGAACTTTTTTTTGGGAATGGCATGTAATTCCAATATGTGTCGAACGTCCTGGCCCTTAATTCAAGGCGCTATAATGCGCACTCCTAGTATAGCTTCCAAAGTTGCCAAGAAGCCAGAAACGCCACGTTGGTGTGGGCGGCATGCTATACTATCAAGCTGTCATTCTCGCAGCAATTTAGCGGCTTGCGAATATCAGCAAAATTGATTGATCAGAAAGTACCATGCTCAGTTTTTGTTCATGTTGGCTGCTAACGCAGTTAATTAGTGTATATCAGACATTACAACATCTGGGTGTATCATGTTGGCATACTCCTTATGAAACTAGAATAGGCAACTTCGTGGCCTCGGCTCTATATATTCATGGCGAGCTTGCTGCCAGTTAAGCGCAAGGAAATTATTTTGATCGAAGCGATCCGCATATACTGATCAGCAGCTGACTTTGAGTGTAAGCGTGAACAGTAGGCTCTCTTCACTACTAGAGTGGTAGACACGGTGTCAATCTGCTATAGCCACTCTGCGCTACGTATCCGAAATGGATAGACAGAGTACGACTTGAGTTGTGCTTTGTGGTCGTTATATTTGGCATTCTTCGCGTTCATGGTGGAAGCAGAGATCTGGCGAGTCCTCCACTCGTTTCTATAGTCGAAGGAATATGTCTAAGCGTACGATTTGACGTCACTCCGAGTAAAGGAAGACATATCCGCGTTCGTCGAGGATTGGCTTGCTGTGCTAACCTCTTCCAAGGCAAATTGTCTTCTTTTCATACTTTCACTGGGTTGATACTGTCATTCTTACGGCATAGCTGGTATTTCCGTGGTCGACAGGAAGTGGGTACAGCGAATGTTCATTATGTTCGTCCTTGTCCACGCGTAGTATTTGAAGAGGCGTAAGTAATTTCACAGTAACTTTTCCGTTTGTAGTCGTAGCGCGCACATAAAGTCAGTTTCGAACCGAAAGGTACACCCTGTATACCCAGACGTTAGGGCGGCGTGCGGTCACAGCGCCCGTACGTACAGGGTCCACCGGTAAATACGGCCTTCTACATAACACTGTAGCACTCCATTGAATGCCATGCTTAGACGCAGTTCGCATTTATCATTGAATGTCGACTGCAAGAAACTGTACGCACTTTCACCGCGTGGTTAGTGCCTACTGGTAGTGGCGATCAGCGTAAGTCCCGATTTTGTTTGGCGCTTGCGGTTGGCCACAATGTAAACATTCGGTTTGGCGCGGCCGAAGAAGCGTTGGGGCGACCCAGTGACCAGGTGTACGGAGTGGACATGAAACCAACTTTCATTGGAACTAACGGCGTATGGCTATATCAATTCATCTCTACTTTTTTATAAGCCAGACAATCAATAAGAAAGTATCTGTCAGCCTGGGTCCGGTCACTGCGACACAGCATGATCATCTCACATGCCACCTGCATTGTTAAATAGACTAGAAGACCCTAGACGTAAAAGATGGCTTCGCTGCCGCATCAATAGAGATTTGAAGCAGAGAGCAAATGAAATAATGTATAATGATAGCAAGAGCCCCGCTACTCTTCAGCGTTAAGAACGGCTCGCATTACTACTGCGTTACTGTACGGACACTCTAGACATCTACACCAGCAAGGCCGCCGGAGCGGTCCGTCCTGTACAAAAGCGCGCACTGAGGAGCTGCCCAACGCTAGTTTACCACTAGTGCGCATACGGTAGTGCTGACGGGCTACTACTTTAAGACTAATCGCAACAGGAACACTATTGGATTCTCACCTAGGTGTCCACCCGTCAAGGCGATGGCTAGCTTAGTCGATGGTCTTGGACGTCAACCAGCTCGCTTGAAGCACGGCCGCAGCGCAGATCGGTTCATACTCTGAGACTGCTAACCAGTCCACTAAGTGGGACGGTAGAAAACTCCGCCCGGTTAATGTCATGGCAGTGCGCGTTACGACGATGGTCGAAATACAAGTGGTATCTTCAGCTAGCTTGGCGTATCTCTGGAACTAGGCTGTGGAACTAGACTCTGATTACGGCAGCTCCGACCAAGCAGTGCATGTTGATGGATGTCCACGCAATAGATGATAGACGTTGCAGATTCGCTGGGAATGAGGTCCGCAATAATCGCCAGAGCTTCGCGAGGTGCTCAGCCAGCCAGCTTTATTAGTGCATTGGCAGCACCACACTCCACCGGCTGTCTCGGCACAAAAGCACGCCTAGACTTGTCCCAGCCCACCTCGGTGTTTGCGCGCCTAGACGGTCTGAGCTGCCACCAAGCATTGTGCACGCTGGTGCGAATCCTCGCGTTTGGTTAGCGGCAAAGTACCTCAGACAAATTTAATCTTCGTAGGGGCGCTGCATTTTTCAGCATGGCGCTGTACGTTAGCACAACAGACATCTTCATTGAGGAAGTGTATGCAGCTGCAGCCACAGCCACTTCGTGCCCAACAGCTGTAAAAATTGTATGCTTCTCGACTTCTACTCTAGTCTGGCAGTTTATAGAATTCAGTGCGCTTTACGAGCAGGGTAGGAATAACAATATCAGAGGGCTTACGTTAGAAGCCGCGTGTGTCGATAGATGTCCGAGCAATAAATTATTGGCGAAGCGTCGGCAGCTCCTGCCGCTCGTCCGACGTACCGAGCCCTCTCGCACCGATGGCTCGCCGGACTTGGTTCACAACTGTGGCGCCGAACCGTTGCATCTTATCGTCGTATGCTGCATGATGCTGCGCGCAGACCACGGCGCTCACAGCATATACTGTGACAACATCTGCTCCAAAGGCGGCCACCAAAGTCGGAGCGCATATTGGCTGTCTCAGACTGCGGCGAAACCCGCAAAATTATTGTAAACCACCGAAGCTCAATAAAATTCTTTGTGAGCGTAGGTTCAATGATCGCCTACAGGGAAGGGGGTACCGTCAATGATACCGCTCTTCTGGTCATAGTATCTGGTCGACGCCTATCCCGCGGCCCCGCTCGGAAGCCAGACCCCCTTGTCTAGCAACCTGTGCAACTGTACTCTTCTCGAGCAGAGCGCAAACAGCCTACCGTCCCCGGATGTACAACTCCCGCCCTCTCTGTCCACAGTTCCAATAGACTTGACGCAGTCAAGGCTTGACCCAGACAAGCAGCTTCACCTCTTCCCGGTGGATGTTCCGCGGCCACCGGTGGTAGCCAAAATGTGTGCAGCCTTTCCATCCGCCGGCAGCAATTTTCATCCCTGGTCATCACAGCTTTAATTTATTAGGCTTCAGAGGTGACTGTACCGTGCCCTTGGCTGCCGTAAGCATGCCCTAACCTATTCTTCCATTTATGGACTAATTCACTAATAGCTTTCCGCCCATCGTTTCATTTACAGGCTGTAAGGATCGTATACGGCTCAATCTTGCTGACCGAGCACGCCACCTATACTAATCCGGTTGCGTGCGTCCGAGGTCTGCAAGCACAGTCTACTATCATTAGTGTTATGACACCGTAGATGACCAGTAGCTATCGGCGTTTTCAAGGCCCTTTAGAGTAGACGAGGGCTATGCTAGCCCAAACATGGTGATCCTCAAGCTTAAATCAGCATCCCCCGTTATAGACTAGATCTGTAAATAATCACACTACCTCTCTATTAAATTTTTACTTTCCGTAATTAATCCCAAGAACCGAAATTCAACTTCGCGGCAGTCTAAGTTAAATCGGTGCACGCGCGAAACCTAAAAGCGTGCGTCCTGGTCTAGGACGGCGCAGTCTCAATTCGCATTCGAAAACTCGGTACGCTCAGAGACCACTCACGTTAAGCCTCTGGAAGCCGCGGCAAGCAAGAACTCTACAGTATTGCAATAAATATTGCAGGCGAGCAAGTATGTGTGGATAACGGATGTGGAAGTTACAGGTGCAGCGTACAACATTAAACTATGAATGCTCATCTATTCAGCCGGAGTCAGTAATCCTCAACGACGGCCGCTAGCTGCCCGGTAATACTAGCCCATCAATGCATTGAATTATGTGTCAAAAGAGTTTGCTGCGGTCCTGCCGAATATTTAAAAGTAGGTGTATTCCGGCCTGTAGCCTTTTGTGCTTTAAAGGTCCAGGTAGTGACATACAAGAAGCTAAGGCCACATCTTTATCACGTGAAGTACCGCGACTGTTGCAGCCATTGCTAGAGCAGCGCTGCTCAATATACTTTTCAGAGCTATTAACACATCTACACATCGCCAGCCCTCACTTCAGGTGCCTGTCGGTCCGGATTCTTGTTCCCCTCTCCGCGAAGTTCGCGGAAGGCGGCCGTGCGGACGGATCCCGACCCCAGAATATAACTGACCGGTGTTGGCGTTTATTTTCCTGCGAACTCGGGCAAAGCTTGATTTGTCCGAGAATGTTGCCGCAGGCCCTCACAGATCACTAAGGTAAGCTGGTTCGCATTCTTCAAGTTTACTGGTGCCTGATCGCATCGCTGTCCAGCTTGGTAAAGCTGCTGAGTCTCATTGCTGTAGCTCGCCTGATCGAAAACTCTTCGATAACCCTACAGATTGAGGACTATTATGCGTTCTCCATGGCGGGTCCATCGGCCCAAAGTGGCCCGTGGCAGTGTGACATAAAATTTAGTTGCACGCTCATTTTGTCACTGCTGCCCTGTCACGCGATTAAGGACGAACACAAATGAACATAGTTTTACTTAAGTCTGCAGCGAGCGATCAAGGCACCGTAAAGCTGGCTTTACTTTGGAAACATCCAGGCCAGCGGTCTTGCGCTCGCTGGCCCATAAATAGCAACTGACCGCCAGACTTCGCGTTCAAGTTGCACGTCGGCGGCCCAGTTCGTCTGCTCGCGAACACAAGAGACGCCCGTGCGCGCGTTCATTCGCCAAATTTCCAACGCGTGTTTATCGCTCAACATTATCCTTACATTGAGAGGCTGTCGGAGCGTTTGGGGGTTCATGCTATCTCACATGAACGATGGAGATTCCTGACTCTGAAGTTATGGAGGCGGAGGCTGAACGCGAACTTGGACGCCATGAGCACCGCCAGTCTCTCAATTCATGGGCCTCTGATCCAAGTATTTCACCATCAGCCCATGCCCGAAATCGGTCGTCTTCGGGGTCCGCGTCAAGTCTGCATTCTGCTTCTGGTGTTCGTGCGTCCCCAGCCCAGTCGCATGCTGATTCTAACCTCACGACGGACGAGCAGTTCGCAGCCACGCTCAGCGAAGACATTTTGCGATTTCGCGCGTCTTTTGTAATAGCTCCTCCGCGAACATCGTTTGTCGGTAGGGCTGTTATCCCGGGAATTGTTGTTCGCATATCAAGATTTATAAACGGAGTCGAAGTAACACGTTCGCTACCCTCCAACAGTTCACCCACGTCACCTACCTCGATATCACCAACCGGCGGCTCTATTGGCGTAAATTTGGGGGTGGAATACAGCAGCAGTAGCGGGTCCTCTCATGGCTCTGCGCATGAGTCCTCCGACAGCTCCTCTAATAGTAACAACAGCGACGGCAACCTCGGAATGTTTGTGGCTCATCTGTCTTTAATCGACGTCTCTCCGACATCGGTCTCCCCTTCCCCGGCTTCAGTAGGTGGTTCGGCAGCCTTAGTGTCGGGCGTTAATACTACTTCTGCCGAGTTATTACTAGATCCAGCTGATCTTCGGCCTCGGTACATCGCCATCTTCAACGATGTGCTTATCAACAGGCCGGGATTATACAAGTTCGTGGTGGCAATTTACAATGGAATACAATTTGAAGCGACTATTCCCGGAAACTCTGGGGAAGAACTGTTTAGGCTTATAGCAGAAACCACCATCGAGGTTTTGACCGAAGACGACTACGACAGATCAGTTGGAGATACCAGCAGCTTATTGGAAGACGATCTTGACATCGAAAACGATGATTCAATCTCCGGGAGTGTTCAAAGCAACCACACGAGCGGTCACTCAAGCCACAGCGGTCAAAGCAGTCACAGTCTTCAGAGTGTCTTCAGTGCTCGTAGTACATATAGCATTGCCGACGCGAATAACGGCAGTAACCAGAGTGCACAGAGTAGTCAAGCACCACATAGCCTGTCTAGCAGCGCTAGCAGTGGGATTATAGGAGCTACCAGGCGATTTAACGACTCGAGCGTCATGCGCAATATTTTAAATGAAATAAGTAAGTTGAAGTTACCGCATTGCTAACCTTTTAAGCTCCAAGAGATCGTGAGTACATTCAAGTATTACGCGACCAAGGATGTAATATAATGTTATGATGGTCGCTGGTGATCGATATACTTGTATTATAGCGTCTTAACACTGTTCTGTAAATTATATTCTCACGCTCAGCGTCACGCACATTTGTACGATATCTTATTCACAATGTTTATACGTGGCAGCCATCTTTTAACAGCTTAGAGTTGTCTTCTCAGTGAAGAAGCAGCTAAGCAGTCACATATCTTATGCTGATTGAGGCTCTAAGCTGTGAGATAGCACACTCAACGGCTAGCTGAGTACCATTGCTGGGTAGCCTCGGTTCGTCCCGGCTAGTAATGGCTTCTCCAAAATGTTAGGCAGTTTTTGCCTCATTCATTCATGCCTACAATTCTCCTATTTCGGAAAAAAAAATAAACATACGCGCTTGTTTACCATTAGACCCTCGTTTTGCATGTGCTGGGTGTACTACTAGCACCCGAGCTATCACAACGCCGAGAGATCTATACTACTCTATGATGCGAACAAAAATTCTAAAAGTGAAGAACCAAATTAAACCTTATTGAAATGCTACCCCCAAGTCTAATATTGTTCACGCCTTACATGTATGCATCGATGATAGCTAAAGGATAACCTGGCTGCTATCATAAGTCACAATCGTAGCGCCCTGAGTTTTGAGAGCCACGCGCGGCAATACCAAAGCTAAACCCGTAACCTGCATTTGTTAAGCCCCGTCCTATATTATTGGCTTCTCTACTGGTCCATATATACTTGCAACTTCCTTAGTGTCATCTAAATATTCCTGCAGCTATATAGAACAGCTTTAAGTATCCATAAGTTCATCGATATCAATATCTCAAGCAAAACAGACATGCAAATCGCCTGCTAAATCCACGGCAATAAAACGTCCTTAGAGCCACTCCGTAGTACTCAATGGAGCTTTATATTGCCCATGCTATTGATATGTCCATCTGTCGGCCTTCCAACCGGAGATGACTGGAGTTGCCCTGTTTAAGCCAGCTACTGGCATCGAGTGTCTGTCCGCGTGGGAGGCTCTTGTTATGGGCGATCATGCACTAGTCACTAGTGTCCGCAAAATGTCCGATCCTCTTGGTCATTAGGATGGCTAATAAGTACGGAGAACTACTCTGCTTCTCGTTCAGTCGCCCGCAAGTGCGTTTCGGCATCTAGGATCTCGGTTCGCCCGTCATCGAATGTTTACTCTGTATGGCAATCGAAATTAATTTTGTTTGACAAACTTTCGTTGTATTCACCAGGAAGACGCAGCATTACAGCTCAAGAAAGCAAACAAGCGTGGTAACGCTCAGTGCGAATCATCACGTGATGATTGTCACCCCATGACCATTCGGTGACATTTATGCTACCTTCCCAGAGTCGTTGACCTCTACTTCGCCCGATGACGTCTATGACGTCTGTCAGCCGGTGTACACCTGGCGATATGTGGGTACTGAACAGACCGTGTGCGGCTGTGCCGGGGCGCAGCTCAGCATACTTGGTCGCCAGCGGCGCATACGAGCTTACGACGCTCAGAAGCCTCGTGAATCATCTGGTGTATTTTTAGATATGGCATCGCTTTCCGGATGGGATGCCTGCTTGCCTTCTGCATCGCCTGTCAAATTAGTCGCGTACAGTTATTACTGCGCGAGCAGGTGTTCGTCGTCTTTGTAGCCAGATCATCGGTTGTTTGCCCCATTGCGGGCGAAAGACTCGTCACCAACTCTCCAAATTCGCCTTCTTTGTCCAAATTTGAACCTAAAGCTTGTTTCCGTGAAACTGCTCCGCCGCCCGCGAGAGACGAATCCGTGATGTGTTTCTATATAATTGTAGCATATCCTATTGATTCACGACTATTATACGATAATGTCAGCTCAAGACTACTACAAGGAAGGCGCTGGCCAGGGCAATCGCGGCTTTGGCGGCCGCCCTCCTAACTTTGTAAGTGATGGTGGCACTCACTTCTCGTGCAATAGCTCGGTCCTGCAAACTGTCAGCTGACCATACAGGGAGGCCCTCAGCAGCCCCAGCAAGCATGGGGTCAGGGCGGCCCTGGATATAACCAGGGTTACAACCAGGGCTATAATCAGGGTTACGGAAACCCCGGAGGTCCTCAAGGTGGAAATTACTATCAGCAGCAAGGAGCTCCTTATTATGGGCGTCCGGGGTATCAACAGGTATGTGATAGACTTGAAGAACATGGAGGATCATAACCTAACGTCGTTCAAGGGACCTGGTGGAGCCTCGGGTGGCGGCGGCGGTGGCTGTTGCCTCGGACTTTGCGCAGCTCTGGCAACGTGCTGCTGTCTCGTAAGTGACGACTTTGTTCCAAAGCTAACGATGAACAGGAGACCTTTTGTTAAAGCTGTCGCGGGCGACACGATTTAGTACCAAGTTAATTATTGATATTTCAAGATTGATATTGTGATGTTTGTAGCGCACACCAATATATCGACCAACGATTGAACACCGTGTCAGGCTCAGCACGCTCAGTGTGCGCACATGTAAATGTAGTAAAACTACGAGTTTGGCTCTAGAGTGTCCTGCGCAACAAAACTCACCCGCGTTTATATGGCAATATGTGTTGCAGCCCGTAGTATCGGTATACGCTATCTTATTCGATGTTTAGTCCTATTGAACTGTGCGAATCTGAACGATTGAATAAACATCTCCAATATGTGAGAAGCCAGCCGACACCTGAAGATAGAAGAATAATATGCTGGGTGATGTTCTGCGAATGAAAATGACAAATGATGAAAGTACAAGTTCGTAATTGCTCTAATTACAATTTATGCGAGGATAAAGCAAAACTAGATGATTTCCGAGGCCCGCTCAAAATATTTTCAGCAAACACACGATCTGGCTCGTTGCTTCAGACCAACGCAGCACCTGCTGAACAGAGTGCTCTGATCGCGATCCTGGTAAGAAATGCTTTTATTTTCTCAAAAATGGCGACAACGCATCAACTACTGCTTCGGACATTGCAAGGCGCTATCAAACAAATCTTAGTCAGTCTTTCGCTTGTTACAGACGAGCGGCAGACTACAGACCGAGGCTACCAGGGGTAGACTATTGATGATCCTGACGCCTACAAGCAGGCTCTGCTCTCATGTTTTCGGAGCTTTCCAAACGTTGCTTAGACAAGGACTGTCGCGGTGTCATGACACCGTGATCTACAAGTCGCCCAGCAGTACTGACATACTAGGTTATGCCTTTTTCTTCGTCGGGCGTGGCAGTATCACCTTCAACATCGCGACCTAATACACCAGTCTACGTGTCCGACAACGGTTCTATCCAATCAAGTACAGGCTCTCTCGTCACCAACATCGCGAGCAGTGGCTCTATGAATAACAAACGACCACTCTCCGAAAGCGCCGAGGCTGACGGAACCTTACGCGCAAGAGTCCTCGACGATCCTCTATTTTTTTCGGATCCGATGGACGCTAGCGGAGAAGAGATATCTGATGCAGGCGCAGCTGTTATGAGCCATGACAAGGCTCCTGGCTTGTGTGTGCAGGACGATTCGGACCACAAGATTGATCGATCGGACTCGTTCAATCGCGAAAGCAGTTACATGGACGACGTGGGTTCACTATCGCCCGAACCTATTTTTCCGCATGATGACTTTTCGAAGGAGCCACCAACGTCAAAGGAGCAACAACACCAGATCATCCAAACACTATGCTCCTTACCACTTGCTACTGGGCAGTCATGGTTTTTGATCTCACGGACATGGTGGGATTCATTCAAGACTTTGAACGGTCAAACAGGCCCGATAGACAACTCCGCCATCGTTAATGCGAGAGGAGAGCTTCTTCCCGGTAGCGACGAGAACGATTTCGAGCTCGTTACTGAGCAAGCTTGGGATAGGCTTTACAGTTGGTACGGCTTAGAGGAAGATTCCATAGCTCTATGTCGCCAAACCATCTGTGCACCTGGAACGTCTCACATTCAAGTCGAGCTCTTTCCTCCAACCTTCCGCGTCTACCACATTTCGTCCAAGCTCCTCTCTCCGAATTCTGAGGGTGCTAAACGGACTGCATTCACACTTTCGCGTGAAAACACCTTCAATGATCTATTAATCACAAGTCGGGAGAGCCTGGATATCAAGCCGGACACCGCCTTGCGAGTCTGGAAACTCGAGACTGAGTTGACTCCATTTACTCTCTCTGCGTTCAAAGAGGATGACGACAAAGAGCTTGTCGAACCAGAGTCGGACGAGGAGACCCTTGAGGTGCTCGGCCTTCATCAGAGCTGCTACCTCGCTGTGGAGGAACGCACTGGGATATCTCAAGAGTGGATATCGGAACGCAGAACAATATATTCTGCTGCGGGAAGACGGCAGCAAACCACTGCATCTGTTAGCAATTACTCGAAACGACGCAACAACCTCGAAGAGGCGAAGCCTCTGGGCACACAAGGCCTTGTGAACCTGGGCAACACATGCTATATGAATTCGGCCCTACAATGTTTAACTCACGTAGAAGAGTTAACAAAATATTTTGTCACCGACGCATTCAAAGACGAACTCAACCTTGATAATCCTCTAGGGATGGATGGAAAAGTTGCCAACGCATACGGAAATCTACTCCACCATCTTTACGGGAGGTCTGGATTTAACTCTATGGTTTTACGGGAGTTCAAAGGTGTTATCGGTAGATATGGGCCTATGTTCTCAGGCTACTCTCAGCACGACTCACAGGAGTTCCTGGCGTTTCTTCTGGACGGTTTACACGAAGATCTCAACAGAATTCTTAAGAAGCCATACACAGAAAATCCGGAGCTCCCAGACGATCAAGTCAACGATCCACAGGCCATAGTCGAACTAGCCAACAAATGCTGGGAGCTTCACCGTATGCGTAATGACTCTGTTATCCAAGATCTTTTTGCTGGCTTGTACAAATCGACATTGCTCTGTCCGGACTGTAACAAACTGAGTATAACTTTCGATCCTTATATGGATTTAACCGTTCCTCTGCCGATTGAAAATACATGGACAAAAGTGGTCACATTTGTTCCCGTAATTGGGCGGCCACTTCGTGTGTGTGTCGAGATCGACGGTCAGGCTTCAGTCGAACACTACAAAAGATATGTTGCAGATATTGTGGGTGCCGATCCTAAGAAGATCATATCAGCCTCAATCTATCAGTCGAAATTCTTCTCGATTCACGAGGACCAGGAGCAAATCGCAGATAAATTGGATTCCTTGGAGGAAGGCATACTGTATGAGACTAGCGAAATTGCTTCGTCACTCCAAGAGCACAAACTAATAGTGCCTGTGCTCAACCGCATCTCAAAAGAGGGATCGAGTCGCTATTCCAGTGATTTGTTCGGCTACCCTTTTCTTATTGAACTCACGATTGAGCAAGCAAAGTCATATGATGACATCTATACCACGATCGTGGACAAATACAAGGGAATGTCGACGAACAAGATGCTTCAAAGCTGGGGGGAAATGAAAGATGACGATGGGGATGCCAGTATGATGAAATCTGAGAACGCTTTCCGACCAAGTTTGTTCTCTCTGAAAGTCAGCGCCTCCTCTAGGAGATCGACTGGAATTCCGTGTGAATGGACTAGCAACCTGTATAATCTTCCACTGGTTACGGAACGACATGCTAAGGCCCAATCGATTCTCCGAAGACGTGGAGCTGCTAAGCAGGCGCGGCTGGATAAAAAAAACCGATCTTCTAAAGTGGCTTCTCCTCGTAGCCCAGCTCCCGAAATTGAGCTTAGTGATCTTCAATTGGTAAATCAGCATCTTCAAGGGGGCGTGGACCAGCCCCAGAGCAGCATTGAGAGTACGGCTCGAGAGTATTCTACTATTAACTCCTTTGATAACACGGAGATGCGAAACAGTCTAGGAAACGAAGATGACTGCAACGATGCGCTCACTGGCTACCCCTCGAACTCTCCTGACGCAGATATGAAAGACGTCAGCGATGATGGAGAGAACGTTCCGTCCAATGGCGAGGAAGAAGAAGGCGACTTTGATCAAGACGATGATGACGCGGTAGAAGACGAAGTAGACGATGATGACGATGACGATGACGATGACGATGACGATGACGACTATCAAGATCCAGACGAGAATGACGATGACAATTTCCCTGGTGTGTCAAATTTGTTCACTTCCGTTGATCGTGAGCAAAGAACTCAGACTCGTCAGGCGAAGCAAACTAGAAACTCAAACGGCTCGCAATGGAACTCAGAGGAATTGACAACTGAGCCTGACATGTATGTCACTACTGGGGAAACTCTCGTCTGCGATTGGACCATCGAAACACACGATGCTTGTTTCGGCGCCACATCTGATGATGATACTATGAAAGGTCGCAGCGCGTGGGAGATCGCTGAGGTGAAAATGTCACCTGAGCTTACACAAAAGAGACTTCGAAGGTCAGAGCAGGAGTCTAAAAACATCACCCTCGAAGACTGTTTAGATCTCTTCGCGAAACCTGAGGTGCTTGGCACAGACGATCTGTGGTATTGCCCTCGCTGCAAGGAACATCGTCAGGCAGTGAAGACTTTCGAATTATGGAGTATCCCAGATGTGTTCACTGTGCATCTTAAGAGATTTTCAAGTGCTTCCAGGAGAGACAAGCTGGATGTGCTAGTAGAATTCCCGTTTGAATTGGACATGTCGAATAGGGTGAGCAATCCTTCGCAGGCAAGTCAGTCAGACCGTTTGATCTACGACCTCTTTGCGGTTGACAATCACTATGGAGGACTTGGTGGCGGTCATTATACAGCATATGTGAAGAATTTTGTCGATAAAACCTGGTATTACTATGACGGTAAGTTAGCATACAGCCGTGGTACTGATAGCGAGATTCTTCTGTCCGCAAGGTGAACCACGATGAGGTTGTCACGCAAGCAGCATACATCTTGTTCTATCGGCGACGCACAGAAGGTGTACTCGGAGGTCCTAAATTGGAGAGGATGCTCAGTAATAGTCGCAATGTCTTCTCGTCTAATGACGACACGGATAGAGATCTTTCCAAACCGATAAGTAACTCGCCAGGCTCGTTGTCAGATCGCGCGGAGCATGCTGGGGGTGACAGATCATCGGAGTATCAATCACATGATCCTACCTTTAATTTCCCGGGCGAAGGTCGCACTCTTTCAGACACCCCTTCTAAGACCGTGGGGAATATGTCTGAGCCCAAATCACAGATCCCAACCGAGCGGGTTGATAGTGGTCAGTCGGACTTTGTGAGCCCTCTATCTCATAGCGGTAGTTCTACAGCGTCCGAGGACTTCACCGAAACTTCACGACCTACATTTTCCAAAGTCGATTAAGCCTGTGTCAGTTTGTCCTACTGTTACACAATAGAAACATTGCATGCCAAAAGGAACAACCTTTATCAAATTTTGATCTTGAAGCGTTTCCATCAGCCAGTTGCTGAGAGTGCTATAAATGGCCTCATGTAGACCGTATTCTCTGGACGATATGATCTTTATTATGTTACAAGGTATATACAGAAGCTGGGCAGACCATTCAGAAGCCCTTCGGGGATGTTCTGAGAGTCGTTCTAGTCCACTTCGGAAATTCTGTGGTTAGCACGAATAAGCCAGTGGATACACTTACTATGCAATCCCTTTCTGTATTTACGGAGACCAGACCGGGCGTTGAATGCAAAGTACTTGTCTCTTGGAAGCATTTCGCTCTCTGTTGGTACTTCAGCCTTTAGACGGTCCAGAGCCTTGCAAGCCATGCCCATTTCTGACAGGCCTCGATCAACAGTGGAAATAACATCGTCAACGCTACGGAGGCGTTGCCTGTGTCTATATTTTTGCGGAGCGGACATTCTCCACGGAATTTTCCTATTACCTGTCAATTCTTATCAAAAGGAGAGCCTTCGTAAACCATAAAATCGGGCTCCATAAAGGATGACTTACCAGAGTAAACCGCCAAGACGCACTTCTGATGCCCTAAAAGGTCCGAACATAATGGGCTCGTTTCTGCAATTGAAGAAATACTTGCTGGAAGTTTTTAAAATGTCAGTGTAGCAGAAAAAACTTCGTGAGAGACCAGTGGTTCTTTTTTATGCCCCAACTGCACAAACAGCTGTACATATTTATCGGGCTACCAGAACCACAAAATGTCTCGCTCCCAACGCATCTACAAAGACTGCGTATATTAAATCGAGTAGATCAATTTGAAGAGATAGTTACATCGTAATGGTAGACAAAAAGACAAGAAAATACTGATATAGGGACGAATTGAAGAACACCTATTTACAGCAAACAAGCGATCCCAAAAAATAGTAAAAGATAGGCAAAATAAATTTCGGATTACATGCGTGCAGCTATGCTCTCCAGAATGAAAAATGTATAGACAAAAACGTCCCCTTAACGACCGACACGCTAAGTGGCATGTAAATACAAATCATGCAAATGCTCCCAACCCTAGCTAGTTTTATATTACTTTTTGTTTTGTTTGAATATTGTTTCCCATTGAAATCGTTTGGAGAAGCTCATTCCTTGTGGATTTTTCAAAGACTTCAGTTGATCGACTTCTTGTTCATCCTCCAGCACTCCACCCCTCACTCCCATTTCCTCTCCACTTTGATCGTGGTTAGCGCTGTGCCCCGAATATCGGCTCGCATGGAAGCCAATCTCGATTGGTAAGCTCGAGGCATAATTTGAGATCTGTTCTGTTGAGCCGTCATTTTCTATAGAGGACGCATGCGAAGAGTTCGCCGAGGACGGTATACCGATTCCCCCCTGACCGGAAATGCTGTGCTGTTCGGTCGAAGAGATAGAAGCTACGGAGCTTTGTTCGTAGTCTGCATTTCCATTCAAGAGCAGCAAGTCGTCATCTTGAATGGTGTAAGTCCGGGGGTTCATGTAACCATAATTGTGAGATTGATATTCTCGATGAAAGCGTGAAGGCGATGAAGGTGATGAATTTTTAGAGTCTACCGGGGACGAGAAGTTCGAATCATTCGTTCCATATCTCTGTGGTGGGTTCATGGCTTCGTCAAACTCAAACACATCATACTCATCGGATCTGTAAGGATTAGTCTTGCTGCTGCGTGCACTAGTGTTCACCCCGGAGGGTGCCCGCATGCGCCTCGAAAAATCGAAGTAAGATGAAGGGGCAGATGATGACAGGTGACTGTGAACTTGGCTCTGATCCAGATTAGACCGTGTTTCAGCTGTAGGCTCATAAGAACTGTTGTTATCGTCATCAAAGTCGTCGCCATCGTCCCCTCCTAATTGAAAAATGCTGCTAGACTTGCCGATTGTGTCAGTGGTAGTAGTTTCTGGCCGCCTCTCATCTTCTTCAAACCCTTCATCATCACTGCTAGTGTTCAGTTGGTGCATGCGTGTCGAAAATCGACCCAAGTCCTCATCTTCGCTCAACAGCTCTTCTTCAGCTGAAATTCCATGACCAGTTGCTATCAAACCGCTGTCCGTTTCTTCTGAGTAGTCCGCTGATCCTGCCATGCTAAAGTAATCTAATCCGTCCTCCTCCCGATTTCCAGGATTGGACCGGTCAAGTATCAACTCAGCCCCTGGACTGACCGGCGGAATCTGCTCGTCTAACATGAACATTACGTGTTTCTTTTTCTTTTCAAATGGCACACCCGCTATCTTGGCCAGCCGGACTTCATTTGCTCCACGCGAGTTGCTACTCCCCTTGAGATTGCTAGGTATGGAGGGTAATTGTAGACCTGGTTTCGGACGCCGTGGAGGAGGAGTAGCCTCAGATTGCTGCTTGGATCGAGCGAAAGCCTTTAAGACTTCATTTTGAAAAATATCAAATTCGCGTAATTTGTATTGACGAAAACTCTCGATTTCGCGATTAATTTGTTGGCGTCGTTCGTTCAGCTGCCGCTGCAGAACTTCCGGAAGACCTGATATAGTGGATTCCGGTGGTGAAGACGCAGCTGATGATGAAATGGAGGTGTTTAGCGAGCGTGCATCAGGAAACAAGTCATTATCTGAAGTCTCAGCCTGATCTTTCGACATATCTTTCCATTCTATTGATGATCAGCTTGTGTCCGATAGGCGCAATCTCTACTGTATATCCTATCAATACAGCTTTGGCCCAGAAAAGGATATGCCAGACTGTGCCTTGAGGTACTAACAAACAACAAACCAGGTGGTTTACCAACCGTCTTAAAACTTACCAAGAACTCGATGGCCCTTTCGAAAAGAGACACCTCAAAAAACGGATTGCTGAAATACAGAGATCATTAAATGCCGGAAAACTGAACTCTTAGTTTTGCATAAATCAAAGTAATGAAAGCCAACGTATACTGGAGTGGTGGTGAAGTTTTGTGTTTGGCTATCTAGTCTGGTGGTCTGAAAAACGATCGCTGACCGCCGATAATCCCACGCTCCACAGTTACTCACTCCGTCTGTCTTGATATCTTAAACTTTCTTGAAAATTGCAGAAGTACTCCAAGAATATGCCTTGAGTCGAGACGCTACGATTCGCATAACAATATGGATCTCTTAAAAGAGGTACTCGAATGAGTTTGAATCACCGAGTCTGTTCCCCGCCGCTTCGCTGCGGTGTTATTCGCATCGAGATTCTTCAAGATGCATATACAAAGGCAAACAAAATACGCTAGCTTTATAGAAATAGGAAATATTTCCTATTATATATTAGCTAGCGTCTAAATCAGCCTTAGTGTGTTCACTAAAGCCCTTTTAAATAGTTATAAATTCCCTTAAACGGTTAGTATAAGTATTACGTGTCTAAAAGCGGAAGTACCAGTCGCAATAATTCCAGCGGACCTCAGATTTCGTCGGAACCTCAGTGAGATATAAGCTGAAACGCAAGCTGGTGGCTATTGTGACGAGGCTTCTTACCTGCTAGACAGTATAGCGGTACTTGTTCTCTAGGTGAGCCTTCCAGCGATCCGGAACTGTTACTGCTAGATCGCGAAGCGGGGTAAATATAAATTCTTACGTATAGGACCCCGTTCTAACGTCAAGAAAGACAATATGCCTTTAAATAGCGAAGCGCAAGCGTTCTATGTAGCTGTTTATGAAGCAGTTCAAGGTATTCCACCTGGAAAGGTCACAACCTATGGTAGGAGATGTGTAAGACAAAAGAAAAACTGACGATCAGGGCACATCGCGAAGTTAATATTCATGCCTTCGAATTCTCGCCAGGTTGGGTATGCACTCAAGTACCTACGGAGCAGTCCACAAGATGTAGACGGTACAGCAAATATATACGATGATGGTGAACTAGCCCTGCGCGACGAATTTAACTCTCTGAACGTGCCTTGGTGGAGAGTTATTTCTTCGCAGGGTCACATTTCATTTAGACCAGGCGAAGGTATGACTATACAGGCTGAAAAGCTTAGAGACGAGGGCATTGAAGTCACGGAAAATGATCTACGTCGAGCACGTATAGTAAGTCTCAGGCAGTATGGCTGGTTTCCGCCGGTGGAAGAGTGAAATTTGAGATAGCAACTTGGAAATTACAAACTGCATACTAGAATTATTACGTTACATTGGTCCTCATTATATCCAAAAACTGCTCCAAATACATTATAGGTAAACCGAAGATACACATTGGGTGATATCTAAGTTTCTATCCAGACCCTCTGTGAGATCAGCGCAGCTGTCCTGGCCTACGATCGAGATCGATCTCATTATAATACCCAGAGCCAATGGACTGGGCATAATTTAGGTGACCGCGTACAGAGTTTCCATTGCCAAAATACTCAGCCTCACTAGGTGTGAAATGGTAGGGAGTATTTCCATGTAGGACCTGTAAGTCTCCGTCATCTGCTCTGCGTCCGATGGGAAAATATCTTTCCGATCGGAAATTGACTGAGTATAGACTTGCCGGAGCTGAGGCTTCAGGTCTCTTTGGTTCCACATTAAAGTTCTCGGCAAACCCAGGCTGTGGATCGTACGCAATAATGCTCCTGCTGTCTTCGGTTCTAGAACCGAGAATGCTTCTTGCGCTTGACATCATACTGAGCTTGTCCGCTGCGCCTTTCCATCTCTTTTTCGCGATTTTGTTCTGTTCGTTCCAACCTCTTACGTACCTTATATAGTAGAACAAACCGATCGCAATACCAGCGCCTAGTAAAGCGAATACGATTATCATCCAATAGGAAATTGTCCCTTCGGTGGACGAGCCTGAGCTTGTCACCGTGGAGGAACCGCTAGATGTTTCTGAGTTATCGGCTGCCCTTACCAGAGTAACGATCGTTTTGTCGTAAAGAGTGCTGTTTCGACTTATCTCGCCGATACCCGCCGTACGATTGTGCCGATTCATTTCATGCTGACCAGGAGTCACAGATCGAGGTACCATATGCTCTCCGTTCGACTTGCCTATGGGTTTGCCGGGCATTTCTAGTGTCTTAGCAACTACAACAAGTCAAATGCCTGGCGGATGAATCCTAATATGTAGCTTCCCCGATGGTGTCGGTAACAATAAATGAGTGGTATACTGTCAATAAAATGGAAACTGAGAAACAGAAGTTGGCATTGGCAATCATGGACTCTAGTTGTCCTAAAAAGAGGGCTCGCATTTACATGTCTGTTAGTTTACATACTTCCTTTTTAGTCGTTATAAATAAAACTACGTCATCTATAGATAGTCTAGTAAATGCACATGGATTTTTCTCCCTCTCGCAAACTGAAATTGACACTTGTCCGATCGTCTAATGATCAGAGGCACTCGGAATCATCCAGTGGACTAGATATAGCGATGATGAGACATAAAGGTTTGATTGATATTACTCGCATTAATTGAGCTGTAGAAAGAGCTCGCTATTCTAGTTGGGCTGGCACAGGTAAAAACCTCCGTACAAAAGTCGATACACAAGTGATTGCAATAAACATTATAATTATGGTCCGGCTTTCATAAACAGTAATGAATGAGAGACCAGGAAGTGACGGTAAACTTACATATAGCCCAAGTAATGCACGCACAGTTTTTAACACACGTGCCCTAGGTAACACACGCCCGTATCTGAATCGAGCAATCCCATACTATTAACTCAGCATTTTCAAGCCGAATGCTCGAGTCATCTCCTCGTTATATATCGATAGGCTGACCATTGTCGAAAAGGTCGTCTTCATAGTATCGATTACCTGGTTGCCTTCCCCGTGCGTCCTCAATTCCACTCATCTTCCGTGAGTTAGAGTCACTATCCTCATCCTCCTCACTGTGTCCAGCCTCGTGATCTGAGTAGTCCATGTCATATGTGACCGACATGTCCATTTCCATGTCCATGTCATTCACAGACCCAACTTTGCTAGGTGTAATTGTTGCGGATGTGTCTTGCCGCACAAGCCGTCCCGGCTTGCCTGCTAAGCAACTCGAGTTATCAGAATCCTGTATGGGAGGGAGCCGCCTATCACGAAAATGGTCATCAATTGATGATTCATCGACACTTTCATTAGTTGTGACCGTCCAAATATACTCACAAAGTGAAGCCCTGGAAATTGGCTTGCATGGTCGGTGACAGAGGGGTCGATGCAATCATGTATCTACCGTTTTGAAAGACGCTGGTAGAGGCGTTGGTAAATTCCGGATCAAAATTCGATGTATCTGTTTCTGACTTTAAATGGGGTTTGAACGGAGGGGGGACCTTCTTTTGAAGTAGCTGAGACCAATCGACGTCCGCGAAAAATGGATGCGCTTTCAGTTCGCGAGCATCATCCATTGCCCCGAGACGGTGCTTTGGATTGCGATTCAGAAGTCCTTTCACAAAATTTCTGCCTTCCGATGAAAGTGCGTCTTTGGGAAAGCGAACTTTACCATATGCGATATTTTTATACATCTGCTGAGTATCGTCCGCATAAAATGGCGACCAACCACAACACATTTCAAAGATTAAAACACCCAGGGACCAAAAATCAACCATTTTTGTATAACCCTGATCATCCAACAGAACCTCTGGAGCAAGGTATTCGGTGGTACCACAGAAAGTGTTGGTAGTAGCGTTCGAAGAAAGGTTTGCCTTTGATAACCCGAAATCGCACAGCGCAATATGCCCGTTGGCATCAAGCAATATATTTTCCGGTTTGAGATCACGGTAGACAATATCGTGGATGTGCAAATGCTCTAACGCCAATATCAACTCAGCGATATAAAATTTTGCACGTGCCTCCGAAAAACGGCCCTCTTTCTGTAGATGCCAGAAAAGTTCTCCACCAGACATGTAGTCAGTGACAAGATATAAATCTGTCGGTGTTTGAAAGGAAAACTTGAGGCCCACAATGAAAGGAGATTCGGTTGTTGCGGTTCTTACAAGAATGTTTCGTTCACCAATAGTGTGTGCGACCTCTTTTTTTTGAACAATGACCTTTTTAGATAGAACTTTCATGGCATAGATTCTGTTGGTATCTTTCTTCCGAACTTGATAGACCTGTCCAAATGTTCCCTTTCCCACAAGCCGTAAAATTTCGAAGTCATCGGGACCATAATGTCTCTTACTTATAGGCTCATAGAGCGTCTGCAGTCGTATCAGACCCGAAACAACTTCACCTTCAACGCGATGTGAGAGTGGGTACCATTGATCTTCGACTGCGTCTGGCTTCAGTTTCGGGGTAAACCTCACAAATCCCAGAAAAGCATCGTTGTTCCCCTCGTCGTAGATGCTTAGCTCAATCTCAGAGTGATCCCCCAACACATCATACACTGCTTCATGTTTCCAATAGGGATTCGCGCCGGAATTAGCCGCAGAGACACGAGATGTCAGGTCCTGAAGATTTGTGGTTGAGCCTTGTCTAGACTTGGACGGTATAGCTATACTATTTATACCATTTGTAGTGTCCGCGTAGACTCCGGGACCTTTGTAACCAGCGTTCAAATCACTGTGATTGCCAGCGACGATAGTGTTCGCTCTCGAGTCGGAAGCTTTACCACTAAAGCCCCTACTATACGTGCCAGTCATATTATTGCTTGTCATATTTTCGTTTGACAAGGTAGGTCCTCTCGTAATTGATTCGTTGGATTCGAACCGGCATACCACGTAAGGAACAGAATTATGTGACTGAACTGCAAGATTTCGCGCCTGCATGATCCTGACGATCAAGCGACCAATCGGAGGACTCACAGGATCCGGTGACCCAGTGTTCGAATTGGTGACATTCATTGTACTGGGTTGATCTCGTGGCAGCTCCTTTGCTTCGCCGGATAGCGCACTCTTTCGTCCTGCTAATGTCTGTACCTTCAAGTATTAGCTTTTATGTCCTTCGCTGCGCCAGCGAAAATCGAGCTCACTTGGTAAGAATGCTGTAACGCTGGGTACCGTTTATCAGTAAGATCGGGATTTGGTGTACACTGACGTGACGGATCACTACAGAGATGTCAGAATGCGAACATTTGCAATCAAAGCCAAGATTACGGTCCATAGACCGTGTTCTGTTCCATAGTAAGACGTCGCCGCACTTTCTTAAGAGAGCAACTGCACTTGTGGAAGAGGCTTCTTTATACGTCATGCAGCTTACCTTAGATCTGTTGCCGAGTTAATTTCCTTTTGTTGAAGCTGGTTCTTGTCTGAAGATACAGGCTGGCCTTTGGCGACTTGGCGCATGGAGGAGAAAAATGAATACTTAGCTCCCTGTTGATCCTGTCCCGTTGCTACTCCTGGAGTTTGACTGTCAGAGCTAGTTTCATCCAGTGTGTTTGCTGTGGTGTCTGCCGAGTCGTCTGAGTTACCTGAGGACTTGTTTGTAGTAGTTGCCCCAGAGTGAAACGGGGACGAAAAATGGAACAGTGACTTTGCAAACTCAGCCATCGCTTCGTTTTTTTGCTAAAAGCCGGCTCGGGTGATTATTACTTTCACTTCACTTCCGACAGGTTTTGAGCGCGGTGGTGTAGACCAGCACACGAGGCTCTAGAGAACCTGAGCCTCCGTTGAAAAAACCGTCACGAGCTAAGTAGCCAAAATCGCCATGTATCACTTTAGCGACACCCCCTAGCAAGCAGAGAGCTTTATAATCTGCGAGACAGAAGTCGCGGCTCTCAGCGAAGTGATGCCGTAAATGCGATTTGTAATATAAAAAAAATGAGTTTTATTATGAAGGCTGTATACACAGTAGTGTAGACCAGTCGTACATTTTAGGTGAAGAGATGATAGCTGCCTCCTTCAGATCTCGTGGGCAATGCAACTGAAAATTTAGACCTTATCGAGCAGGCACCAACCAAAAAGCTCTATGGTGGATACGTCAGAAAGGGTTTAGTAAAGGGTAACAGCAGTAGGGTTAGCCTCTTCTCAGATCATGGCATGGCAGGGCAGCCTTCAAAGATCATGCGCCGGGTAAATCTAGGATTCTGTCCAAGTTCAGCTGGTGTTTTGCAGATCCGGGTAAGGATAGCTCTGGGTGACGAAGTGTGACGACATTTAGCTAATGATACGTTTCACATATAAGGCACATATGCAGAATCACCCTGGGCCTGAGTCAAATCGGCACTGGAGCTTAATAGTGGTTCCTTGGGCTATTACTCTGCCGTTCATTTTCCACTTCATACTAGAGCATGGCTTCGACGATATATTTTGGGTCTTTCGTCGTCAACAAGCAAGTCTTTTATGTGAGTTTGATTCTTTTCACGAAGTGCTGAACGTCTAAGAAGTCGACACATTCCTACGCATTGGTAAACTTGAAGCCTCTGCTACCAGGGCACGTAAGTATGTTACACATGACGATTTGACACCAGGTTTTGGTCTGTCCATACCGCGTTGTCTCTCGTATCAAGGAACTCACCGCAGAGGAAGCCTCTGATTTCTTTTTGACTGTTCAGAAAGTTTCAAACGTAATTGAGCGAACGTATGACGGTCACTCCATGAATATTGCTATTCAAGACGGGCCACTTGCCGGACAGTCTGTACCACATGTATTTATCGAGACCAGACACGGTGACTAACCAACAGGTCCATTGCCATATAATACCTCGGCGTCTTAACGACCTACCAAATGTAGACGACATCTATCGTATGCTGAATTCTTCGAACGCAGATATAGAGTTGTCCTTTTCCCAACTGAAGGGACTGAATTCCGGCCTTCTTTCGCCAGAGATTCCTGACTCATTACGCATGCCGCGGACGGAACAGGAGATGGCCCGTGAAGCACAAATGCTACAGTCGAAATTCTCGACCGAAAAACTATAGATCTAATAGTCGTATGGAATCGCATATTTCAGAATAGTTCTTCACGTATAAATGTACACGTGATCTCCGCGTAAGCTAATGGGAGAATAATAAATGCCTTGTGGGAGTTCGAAAATGTGATACACCAACAACATGTTTGAAGATGATCTACCCCCGGAACTCGTAGATGTTACGTTAGTGTCTCGGACTACTCTAGAGCGAGGCAGTTCAACGGATACTGAACAGACGTATGACAAACTGAAAGTCCCGATCACTATATTGACGGGATACCTGGGATCCGGCAAATCGTACGACAAGGTCTACAGCTCTTACTGACACCAGAACGCTACTTCGGAATATTATGGCGCAGACATCCAAGAGAATTGCTGTGATCATGAACGGTAAGTACACCATGAACAGCATTATAACATAGAATTTGGAGACTGTAAGACCATTGGAGAAGCTGCGTCGCGTGCAAATTTAACGAGCCAGCGATGGACATCGAGAAATCTCTTTCAGTTTACGATAACGGCAAGACTTATACAGAATGGCTAGAGCTTGGAAACGGCTGTCTCTGTTGCTCTGTGAAGTATGTACAGTTTAGATGACCACTCACCATAGGGACAATGGCGTTGCTGCTTTGGAGGATCTTATTGAAAAGCAAGGCAATTTCGACTACATTCTCCTTGAGACGACTGGTCTCGCTGATCCAGGTAATTTTATGACAAATTCTACGCTCTTAAAACATGTATAACTGACTGGTAAGGACCAATCGCAAATATGTTTTGGCTAGATTCACAGCTAGCTTCTTCAATATATTTAGATGGAATAGTTACCGTCCTCGATAGCCTCAACATTGTTGCCAACATCGATGATCAATCAACGGATGCATGCCATGGAGGTGTCTCTGCAACCGGCCCTACCGAGCTGACTTCGGTGGCGTGCATCCAGATTGCTAGCGCAGATACGATAATACTCAACAAGCTAGATTTGCTTGAAAGCAGAGGAATGGATAAAGCAGAGATAGTCTCGCGGGTACGGGGTATCAACGCATTAGCTCCTATAGTTGAGACAACATTTGGTCATGTTCAAGATTTGAGCTTGATCTTGGATATTGCCGCATATGAAAACGATACGAAGCGATGGGAGCAGTTCAATGGGAAGTCCGGATTCCACGATCATGTAAGAGTGTGACCAAGGCTGAGCTAACCGGGGAGCGTATAACTACTATTGCGGAAACGCTTCCTATTTTCACGGGAAACATGATACAGAAATTTGACAAGTGGTTACAGCAGATCTTATGGGAGGGCGAGTTTGAAGGTCTAGCTTTGGAGATACATAGACTAAAAGCCATCTACTCCACAGAGAGTGGTCACAATTTCGTGGTGCAAGCAGTGCGAGAGACTTACGAAACAATCGACATCGGTAAGAAAGAGCCCACTAATGGGAAGGTGGTCTTAATCGGTAAAGGTATCAGCTCTCGACTGATTCAAGACAGTTTGAAAACCTATTTTAGTATATAACAAATCCAATTTGCACAATGACTTGAAGGTTAAGCTCGCCATGAATTCAGTATGAAATGTAAATTTGAATGAAAATGAAACTAGGCATAAAAAGAAACTGTCTTGGACTTCCGTGCTTGCACTTCAGTGGTTGCCTCAACGAAATCTTCGTGCCTGATCTTCGACTGGCCGTTTCGGAGTGCAATCATGCCTGCCTCGACAGCCACAGCCTTGAGCTGGGCCCCGTTGAACTCGTCCGTACTTCTGGCAAGTTCCTGCCAGTTAATCGCATCATCGACTGTCATTTTGCGAGAATGAATTCGCAGAATTCCCGCTCTATTCCGTTAGAAAAGACATTGCTACTTGCGTACCTAGCTTCTTCATTTGGCAGAGGAAACTCAATTTTTCTGTCAAGTCTTCCGCTTCGCAGTAAGGCAGGGTCCAGTACGTCAACACGGTTAGTAGCAGCCAGGACCTTCACGCGGTCATCGCTACTGAATCCATCAAGCTGATTAAGTAGCTCCAACATCGTTCGTTGCACCTCGCGGTCACCAGATTTGTCAGAATCGAACCGCTTGGTTCCCACAGCGTCGAGCTCATCGATAAAAATGATTGCTGGAGCCTTCTCCTTGGCCAGCGAAAATGCGTCACGAACAAGCTTCGCGCCATCTCCAATAAACATTTGAACGAGCTGTGGCCCAGCCAGTTTCAAGAAGGTTGCGTTTGTCTGGGCTGCACATGCACGAGCCAAAAGTGTTTTTCCAGTACCAGGAGGCCCATACATGAGAGCTCCTTTCACATGTCAGTAGAGCTAAGTCATTATGCATACCTTTGGGCGGCTTAATTCCAAGATTCTTGAACTTTTCGGCTTGCTTCATAGGAAGAACGATTGCCTCAACTAACTCTTCGATTTGCTTGTCCAAACCACCTATATCGGCGTATGTCTCGGTCGGCTTCTCGTCTACTTCCATCGCTTTAACTCTGCTATCATATTCCGCGGGTAATGTGTCCAGCACGAGATAAGAGTCTTTGTTAACTCCTATCAGATCACCAGGCTTGAGAGACTCGGAATCAACCAAACCGATGAGAGGCAAAAAGATCGTCTGTCTCGTAGAGGTTTTGATGACCGCAGACTTGCCTACTCTGGTCGCGTCCAAGTCTACGTTAGCACCCTCCTCAAGATCTTCTGCGTTCGGATCCATATCTAGAATCTCAACCACGTTTCCCACAAGATAGGGTAGTTGTCTGTTGTTCTCAATCTTTTCTTGATTATCTTTGATTCTGGCCATCATAGTTGACTTCTCGTGCGTTAGACGCTGAAATTCGGATCGTAGAACTTTGATTTCATTTTCAAGCAGACGTTTCCGATTGTTAATATCTGGAGTAGAAGCACTCAATATCTCTTGGTCGATGCTATCATCATTTTGTCCATCTTTCGGTGCATCGAGCATATCCGTATCATTCTGGCGGGTTTGCTCGTCGTGCTCCTGGCGTTCAAGCGCCTCTAAATCTTCCAGAGTCGACATAGCTGAATCTTTCGATCCTGGTATCACTATTTCGATAGCTTATTAGATGAGAATGATAACTATGCAGACGAATATTGTAGGAAATAGTCCTATAAATATGAAGGGAGGTAGAATATCGGTGATTAACTCTACGTTACTATAACTGTGTTTTGGTACATCAAGCGGTCAAGGGTTTCTCATAGCGCACTTTAGATCTTTGACCTTCTTTATAAGTCCGCCTGCGCCCAAGTCATCATTAATTTCAGGCACCGGGTATTCTTGCAATTCTGTTATCAGAGATATCGACACCATGGAGGAAACCACAACTCTTCTCTCATTCAAAGCAGGACGTGTTGACTTCAATCCTCCATCGAAAACAGCTTATCCACTGGAGGCCAAGGGAAGAATCACGCTATCTCGCTACAACGATGAAGAAACCCCTCTTCTCTCATTTGTGTGGGAACCAAGAGGTCCGTCTAAAAACGATCCTGCCATCAAGACTGAAGACTTCACAATTTTCCCGAAAGAAGCGGAATGGGTGCCTGTGTCTACGTGCTCGACTGGTAGAGCGTATGTTTTGAAATTCAATAGCTCCAGTCAACGGATCATCTTTTGGATGCAAGAATCGCCGGATCCCAGCAACTCAAGTACTCTGACCGAGTCTGACAAGAAAATTGCCAAACGGGTCAACGCATTGCTTCAAGATGTTCACGCTCCTGAGAATGACGAAGATGACGCTGCAGAGCCTACAGGAGACATAGAAATGTCTGAAGGTGCTAACGGCACATCACCTGCGCAGTAAGTTTGCTTCATTTTATTCCCCACCTACATTTGTTGAAGTGTCAAACCTCGCATTTTAAGAACAATGCCGCTTAAGGTATGCAAACAAATGTACTTCTGTACTTAAAAGTGATGAAGTGTGCGGACCAGTTGATACGACAGGGATCAGGGATAACACAAATCTCAAGAAAAGTTGACAAGCTTATATCATCTCATTGCATTGTATATCACTCGGTTTGTTGCACTTCAAACATCTGTTTGTGTCTTTACGGTTTTCCATTCTCATATATTAATATATACTTCGTGAAGAGACCCACAACTAGTAAACCTTCTCCGTTCGATTACCGTTCCAGCTGCGGATTCCGTGTACGGAGCAACCAACTCGGGTGACGCGAGTCGAGTTTTAAACATATTCGATGTTTATTCTCAAAATGAAATGATAGCATACGCCAGTTCTCTACCGGAAGGCCATCCAACGCTTGCTTGTCTTTACGAACTACTCCCGGAGGGTGTGTCCCATACGAGAAGTGAGCTGCTCGACGTACTACAGTCGCCCCAGTTCAGTCAAGGAGTGGATACGTTCTGCACAGCTCTCCGGACCGGATCCGACATAGGTATCGGTCGAATCGTGGCTCGAGAGCTAGGATACGAGTACAAAGGCGAAGGCATGCCGGGTCTAATAAGAGGACTTGCAGAGCAGCTTCGAACTGAGGATAGTGAAAGCAACAAAGCTGATGATGATATGTTATGAGGTATATAGAACATTTACCTGTTCTGCATTAAATAAATATTACACATATTTCGTCCACTGTAACTCCGTGCACCGTGCACCATGGCGCAAGCACTCTGATGATATAAAAGACAGAACAACAATTTAAGAAACAAGTCTCAGTTTGCATTTGTCTTCTTCGTCTTGTTGAAGAGATGATCCAATGCAGCATAATTGATCTTCTTGGATAACGCCTTCTTTTGTAGCATTGCCTTGGCGCTTTCTGCCGGCGTTTCCGGCAAGTTTTCCATGCTGGAATCCTTAGGCTTATTGCGTTTTCTCTTCACCGGGGCGCGAATGATTCCGTTCTTTTGGTCTTGCTCCAACTTGAGCCTTTTCTTTTCTTGTTCGATCAGGTAATCCTGATTAAGTCCCATCCATACACGAGATTTAATTTGCACCTCTTGCTCTGATAACATAAATGAATGGATTTCATCATCATCGACGTCAGATAAATGGTCAGACTCATCAAGTGAAGCTTCGCGTGATCTTTTGGCCCCACCACTGGCCTGAGCAGATTCAGCAAGCTCTGATATTTTTTGAAAATGTGAATCTACCAGTGTGGCATTCATGTCTTCCTCCACCTGTTGGTCCATGTCCTCTTCAATAATCGAGTCAGTGAGACCTAAAATCCGCCTTTGTTCGTCCAGAAGTTCTTGTTTCCTCTGTTCCTGCATTTCGCGCCTTCTGTGCTTTGTGAAAGAAGGGGGATCCGCTTCCGATTCAATTTTAGTGCCCCGAAAGTCTTCAACTGTCAAAGCACCGGCTGCAGTGAGCTTAAACTCGTCTAGACGACGCTGAATGGTGTCTTCCGCTACTTTAGCAACATGAACGATCTCAGCTTTACTGCGTCGAAAATTATTCATTCTTGCGGCTACCAAAAGACAGGCGCCAGCAACACCTGCAGGACGTCTTCCTAGATGTAGCCAATCTTTACCCATCCTCTGTACCAATCGTACCGCGTCATTCATCACTTTCCTAGTTTCTGATCCAAACTCGAGTTTGACAGCAAATCTTTGTATGTAAATTGATGGATCAATATACGGTATATTTTTGATTTGTAAAACCTTCACAAGTTTGAGGTATGTTGCACCTATAGCAAAGACACTCACTTGTAGTAAATCCGCGAAGTCGATAAGCATATGAGTTGTTGAATTCTTACGGCAAGCAACATAAAGACAGGCTGCTACCACATATTGTGATCTTCTTCCCTGCACAAAATTATGTGTAACAGCAAGTTGAAACCAGCGGTCGGCTTCATCGCCAATAAATTCTGGGAGCTGTAACGCAGTTGCAAGATTCATTATCCTTCGCTTTCCTTCGAGTCAGCAGGCGCATGGATTATTCTTACCATTAGCGAGAGTTTGCTCGCGACTCTCCCATGATCCATTTTTGCGGAGTCCACCGCCACGAGCGTAAGCTTTGATTAGAATAAAACTGTTTTTCAATCAATTGACATACCTTGGTCGGCTCCAACATAACTTCCCTGAACAACTGCTGCACCGCTTGCGGCCTCTCCGAATGTGATCTCGGAAACTATTTGAGATTCTTCCAACACTCTGCCACAGTTCGAACAGACTAGATCTCCAGCAGCATTGTCCTGCTCGAACGAGCTACCCCCGCACTGCGGACACACAGCCTTGGGCGGCATAATGGCGCACTTACAACGCGTGCCAGAGATGCTGCTATTGACTTTGTCTTCTTCGTATCACGACTTATGAAGCGCTAGTCTCGGATCATACAGGGAATAATGGCTTTTTCCGCTCGTTAACAAGTATTGGCTTGCTCAAAACGTGTGCTATGAGTGCGTTCTGAATGAATGAGCTGGGCAAATTCACCTGGGATGAATGAATTTGGTCGTGGGTTAGGTGCGGCGTTTACATCTACAATTGGGTGAAAATTTTTTGATGACAGCTGACATCAAGCCCACATATGGTGTAGCTGTAAAAGGAGCACTACAAAGTTTTTTTTACGTTGGTTCGAACCGTGGTATCGTCATTATCATATTCATTAGACAAATAGTATTTACACGCACTATATTGACACTTGATACAAAGTATGAGGTAAATCTCCCTGCTACTTATGCCATAGCATGATAGTAAAGTACATACTCCTTTTTGACCTTTTCCCATGTGTTTGGATCGAAGAACGTATATACACCACGCTCGTAATGCATATTTTGTAGCGTCTCTGTCCCAGGTTCTCTTGTAAGCCATAGCTTAAGTTCCTTATGATACCGCCAGTTTCTCTGTGTAAGCTCAGCAGCAGCAGCCTCCTGCATGAAGTCTCTGGGCATCGAGTAAAAGATGTAGAACAAAGTCTCGTCCTGGAAGTTTGTAATTTTGGTCTGCTGAGGTAAGGCAGACGGAACGTTGTAACATGAAGGGATAAAGAACTCCGGTTCAACTTTCGTATTAGATGCCTCCGCCCAGGGCGATGCAAACATGGAGCTTAAAGGCTCCGCATCAGACTGATTTAGGTTGAGACCCAAAGTTGTCAAGTCATTTCCTAAGGCAAGCATACCAAGATCGTTATTCTCCATCCGGATAACACCCAGTAGGCCAGGTAAACCATATGGGAACTCGCTCGAATCTTTAGTTCCAGCGGTGGAGCTTTTCTCTGTCTCGGTGTTTTCCTCCCGCTTTTCAGCATTAACGTCTTCTTGGATTTCTTCTGGCTTTCCATCCTGCATATCAACTGTGCTTCGAATCTCATTGGAGACGTCGGTTTCCGTGGCTTGACGGCTTGAGCTACCGCTTTGATCTGCCAACTCCAAAGGTCCACCCATTTCTCGTGGTAGTTGTTGTAATTGAGTTTGACTATGCCTCTGATGTTGTTGCTGTTGTGATGACTGCTGTGACTGTGGCAGCTGCTGGCTTTGATGCTGATGGTGCTGTTGCTGACTCTGATGCTGGTGCTGGTTTATCGGTGAGTGTGAAGGTAAGCCGTGCTGCTGGCCTAGTCCGGGTGGACCACCTTGAATCGATGAAACTGGCGTCCTATTTCCCGCACGCGCGTATGTTCCTAACTGTAAAGGCCCGTTTATCGAGCTTCCGTTACTTGTGCCTCCAGTAACACTTCCGTTGGTACTTATTGACCCCAATGTCGGGAATTCGTTCAAGTCCAATGGAATCGACTGTTGCCCGCCGGAGTTTAATCCTAGAGGATTAGAATAGCCGTTCCCTGGCTGATGGGTACTCGATGTTCTACCTTGTAATGACGCTGCTTGTTGCTGCTGTTGCTGCTGTTGCTGCTGTTGCTGCTGTTGCTGCTGTTGCTGCTGTTGCTGCTGCTGCTGCTGCTGCTGCTGGAAGGACTGCTGCGAGCTCAAGTTTGGATTGGAGTTATTAAAGCCCCATAGAGGAACCGGTCCTGTTATGTTAGAATACAGAGACGTCAATACAGAAACAGAGCCGCGTGACTGGTGGTGATAAACCCAAAATACGCTTACTGTCCTATTCTTTGTTGCAGAATGACTTACCGTTTTGTGGACGGCTATTACTTGATATCGTACTCGGAGGCGCGCTCCGGTTCATTGATGTGACCATTGTCGGAAATCCAACAGGACGATTCTGAGAAAATTGACCTGTCGAGCGGTGTGTTAATGACTACGCTAAGTAGAACGTAAATATGTGTATGATCATATACCTGGACGATTCATTACTTGTCTCGCTATTTGTAAATAATAATTTGCCGACAAAATGCTTTTCACCAATTTCACGTCTGAACTTTGAGAGGCTGTCCAGAGGCGCACGGTATTGTGGGGTTAGGTGTGTTATAATCCAAGGTTACATACAGTTTGACTAAGGTTCAGTATGCCGACTATCTCAACAGTGAATCATCAATTTATTTCTTCCCACGGAGTATATGCAGGTCACGGTGTTCACTATCATGATCTCTAGTTGATAGATGTGGTTCTGTTAACGACTAAAATCAGGTTGAAAATATCATAGGAGATTAACAGTCATCGGTTCCGGACGGTATGACTGACCACACCGCACTGTTCAGCGCTCTCGTGAGAGCACATACAGATCGAACCGCCAATCGTGTCACTTCACCGACAGCCAAGCCAGATAAAGTTCCAGGTCATGAGGATTTCATATCAGAGGCGCGTATGATCGTAAGTTGAAGGACCTTGATACATTACGTTCGAGTACTAACCATCAGTATGGTCATATCAGAGAATTAAGGGCTTTTCTTCTCGAGATAAGGCATGTTTACCTATCAACTTCTATGCGAAATCAGCCTCTATCGAAGGCTCAAACCCTTCTTCATGGGAACAGTTATATGGAACAAGCCATGAAGAACAAGTCCAGCATCAAGTATTTAACCGACAAGCAACGGGACGAGATTGATTTTGAGGCGAAAATGATCATCCAACAATCGGTGAGACGAGTTAGAAAACTTGAGCAGCTCGAGGCGTGTAAGATATCGTTTTGATCACTGCTCACGACAGTACGTTTGAAGAAACTGGAATCGGCTTCTACGATAAGTAAATTTATGAGAGATTCAAAGCAAGAAAATATCAGCCAAACGCTGGCATTGCATAGGAAAGGAGTGACACAATTTTTGAACCAAAAACTCAAAGAAGTCTCTGAGATACAAACGGAACAACAGGAGATCCGACTACTGAGGCAAAAGGAGAAGACCATGAGGTAGGAGAAGTAGCGAATGTCTGCTGATGTTGTAGTGCTCTCGATAAACTGCCGAAGAACGCAAATAGGTACATTTCCTCTTCTGCTCCTGATGAAGAGAAGCGCCTTATGAGCACAATCGGCCCCGAGATGCTACAAGAGCTGCAGATCGAAAACAACAACCTATTAGAGGAGTTTGAATCGACATTAGACAAAGCAAGAGAAGCAGAAAAGGCGCTTTACGAAATATCTTCTCTACAGAGCGAGCTCACTGCTCACCTACTTTCTCAGTCTGAGCTCACTCACCAGTTGTATGATGACGCTGTACAAAGTAACCTCGATGTTGCAAACGCCAATACTCAATTGCAGAATGCGCGAAAAAAAAATCGGATGGCCTCTCGTCTTATCATATTCTTGGCTTTGTTTGCATCCTTTTTTCTGTTATTCGTAGACTACATGTCATAAATGCATTTGCTGATACTCTAAAATCGTACCTGACGGAAGTGTTGTGAGCGTTGGCTAGTTCTTAGACAGGGTAACAATATATTTCCTCCAGCTTGGTTCTACTACGAGCCGCTAACCCGTCGCTAAAATATTATATAAACACTTACTAATTTGAGGCTTTCCCGAATTTGCCCGATGGCCAGGTATGAAAGCGCAAATCACATGAGGAAGCTGACTGTCCAATTATATGACTCCGAATTCAAATCGGGAATTTTCTTTGTGTGTATATTTTGTCATAGGCGTAAACTGTAGACCGCTTGTATTTCAGTGTTATTCTACATAATCTGATTTGTCGTCTGGGTATACGGAAACTCACGATTTCTGTTTTCGGCTTCCGAAAATGCTGCCATTACACGGCAATAAATTGAATTCCATACATTTTAATATATAAATTAACTTAATAAACACAGAAATTTTCCTTCAGGTAGACATATATAATAATTGCAACTGCCGAGATTTTCTTTTCCCTTTACTTACACGCACAAAAGTTTTTGTTCACATATCAACTTATTCAAAATGTCTTTCGCTCCTGGTATGTATACTTCAATACGATAATTCAACGACATATACTAACATATAAAGGTGACGCCAAGAAGGGTGCTTCCCTTTTCAAGACCCGCTGTGCTCAGTGCCATACCGTAAGTTCATCATATAGAAGAAGGCTGACAAAACAGACCGAGGCTGGCGGACCTCACAAGGTCGGTCCGAACCTTCACGGTGTTTTCGGCCGTACCTCCGGAAACGCTGAGGGCTACTCGTACTCCGAGGCCAACAAGAAGAAGGGTGTCATGTGGGAGGAGCAGACCATGTTCGAGTACCTCGAGAACCCGAAGAAGTATATCCCGGGAACTAAGATGGCCTTTGCTGGCCTGAAGAAGCCCAAGGACCGTAACGACCTCGTTACCTTCCTTAAGGAGGCTTGTGCATAAATGGGATATTAGATTCTCATTCCCCTTCATGTAAATGATGTATATGTAGTTTAATCAACGACTCTCCTCGTAACGGCATGTTTCATCAAAGCTCTTATATCTATTATACATTGTTTTTCAATCTATATAAGCTGATTGTTAAACACGTGAAGCTTTTTCTAAAGCTGTCTTTACTTCAACGTAGACGCTCGAAAGAAGGTCAACGGCGTTCTTAATTGATGCGACCTTTAGTGCTCTGCGCTGCTTTGTATTGCTGATGGAATTGATCGTTTTCACCGATGAGATAATGTCCTCTGTCCAACACACCAAAACCCCGCCTTGAGATACGCGCTCTTCCTCTGCGGTAGAGTCTACAAACACATTTTTTCCCACGATGACGGCTAACAATATTAATGGCGGAGACCACTCGTAATAGTTTCCTCTCTCATTGAAGGGACATAGAGGATATGAGTCCAGCCAGTCATCCGAGAACTGAGGAAGGTCCTCGGCAGAATTGTCGCCGCTATCATCCGCGTTGGAAATCAACTTCGGGAGCATGGTGTCAAGTAATGCAAGATATACGGCCATCGAAAGTAACGACAATGGATGTGCTGAGTGCGACAGTATGACTCCATCGATGTATAGCTTATAACTATAGCGTGACGTAAGTTTCAGTCTCTCTAAGATCAAGCTGTTCTGAAGGGCTGAATGTATAGATGTTGTCAAGAAAGAAGGCAGAGGTTCATCTTGAGAACCCGTAGTACCGAATTCACTGGCGACTGAGGAACTAATTTCGATGTTCTGATCAGCTTTCGGTGTGCCTATTTTTATGACATCGGCTTTGATGGCCACTATACACTCACTGCCGTCTGATGTACGAACTCTGGCAGATCCATTAGCGGATGGAAGAAACGAGCTTGTAGTGTCGAGAGGTCGAAATGCTGATGGTTGTCGGCCGTCTGACCTAGTAGGAGGAACCGAAGACAAGTAAGTGAAAAGGTATGATTCTTCCGAGACAGATAAATGCATGTTGTCCAGCTGATCAATGTGAAGAATATAATAGTGAAAGTCGTTCGAAAATACAGATCAAATTTCTCAGCGTTTGCGAGTGATACTACCCGTATGTATGGGTTGGTACCCGGCCTTATGGTACCCAGCCATGATTTTTGGTAGTACCCATATTACCTAATATATGTACAATTTTGACTAAACGGCAAGCTTGGCGGACAGTTCTGCGAAATTCCAGACACACGATACGCGCTAGTTTAATGTCGTCACAAATGTGCCAGCGGCGGTGAATCTTAAATACACCGCCTTGTATTTCGTTCGAACGTCATCAGACAGAGTGGTTTACACGCTCGTACTGTTACTGCTCAACTGTTACTACTAGGTGTAGTAATACTTGGCAAGGTGAGCAACGCCGGTGTTCGCGTATGTGCTTCTCGCAGTTGCTGTTACTCTACTAATCAGGCACCACATTTGATTAGGCTTTGTCGATCTCTTTTGGGAACCAATCTGAACAAGCTCTTCCCACAATCGTCACTCGTAAATTTGGGGAAAGTCTGCAGCTAAGACGCGCGGTGACATCATTCTGCTCCACAAGTAGTGATCTTCTCTTTCTTTCGACTTCTGATCTGGTAAACTTTAATTGACCAAGATGCAGACTGCGTGTATTAACTGTGTCTTTGTGGAGATACACGCTGCGCCTTTTCTTCTTACAGAGCATAGTCTTTGTCGCTCAAACTAACTCGAGAAAAATATTGTAATGATGTGTGCCAAAGGCCCTCTTATAAATAGACGTTTTCCGACCGCTATTTCAAATTCACAAGAAGTTCTAATAATTGTTTAAAAGTCAACAATCTAAAAATGTCACCAACTCTGCCCAAAACTATGAAGGCTCTATGGTAAGAGATCAAACAAGCGTCTATTGACAATGCAGCTACGAGAAGCCTCTGGTTCACTCAATTCGTGAGGTTCCATTGCCAAAGATTCGCCCGAATGATGTGCTGATTAAGGTCAAGGCATGTGGAGTATGTGGAACTGATTTGCACATTCACGAGGGTGAATTCATTGCAAAGTTTCCTTTGATTCCCGGCCATGAGGTAGCAGGTGAAGTTGCCGCTGTTGGTCCGGAGGTCACGCGATTCAAGGTCGGTGACAGAGTGGTAGCAGACAATTCCGAACTCTGTAACGAGTGCTTCTACTGTGTGCGTGGAAAGCCTCTGCTGTGCGAAAACTTCAATGCCCATGGAGTCACTATGGATGGTGCGTTTGCTGAGTACAGTGTATACCCTGCGGGCAAGGTGTTCAAAATCTCACATCTATCATACGAAGATGCCACGCTACTCGAGCCTGCCTCTTGTGCAGCTCATGGTCTTGACAAAATTCGCCCTGAAATTGGCTCCAGCGTTTTGATGTTTGGTGCTGGACCCACAGGTCTCGTGTTGGCACAGCTCTTGAGAAACAACGGAGGCTGTCGCGTTGTGCTGGCAGCGAATGCGGGCTCAAAGATGAAGTTGGCCAAAGAATTGGACTGCGCGGACGAGTATATTGAGCTAGACAGATCGAACCCGCAGGCGCAGTACGAAAAACTGAAAGCAGAGAACCCCTATGGCTTCGATATCGTCGTCGAGGCAACAGGAAGTGCCAAAATTCTCGAGGATGCTATCAACTACGTTCGGCGAGGAGGTAAATTGGTCGTATACGGTGTCTACAGTGATGCTGCCCGCGTCTCATGGCCGCCGTCGAAGATATTTGGCGATGAAATTACTATTCTCGGCTCATTTTCGGAGACCTTTATGTTTCCTGCTGCTATCGCCTATATTGACGGTCCCAAGCCCAAGGTGAAGGTTCATGGAATTGTTAACAAGTCGTACCGTCTCGAGCAGTGGGAAGAATGCCTCGAAGCTATCCGCAATAAAAGCGCGATCAAGGCTGTCATCAAATTTGACTGATTGCTCAACAATTCCAATTCTATGAACTACTAATGATATGTAATCTAGGAACTCTACCAAATAAATGCTAAATTTGTTGATAAGTCTACTGTAAGCTAGTGCCGCCTTGCCACAAAATAGTTGCAGACACATACTAGCTATATTGAGTCAACCTGACGTAATCTTCAGGTACAGCTATTGCAGCCAACAAGCTGTAACTCCGCTTGCTTGGAAAATGCTTAATATTATTAACGTTTAGAGACCATTCGGCATTCGTGTAGCAGCCGAGACAAAATGCGCTTCGGATCAATCCTAACGCAAGCCAAAACCCTCGCTCTCCATCATTGCTCTACACAATTTGTCTTCCAGCTTTTCTCTGCTTGCATAGCGATACAGACAGAGCTGATTAAAACAAGTGTGACTAGTTGGGTATCGGTCACAGTCCTCACCCATCTTGGAGATCTTAAATATGAGGTTAGCGGTCCCTGTGGCCGGTATGCGATCGGATCCAGTTACAAATGCCAATAGACGTCGCTGTTCGCGATTCTCTATCCTCTCAAAATACTCCCAGAACCATCTGATCACCGGTTCGTTTTCTTCAATAGTTTGAGGCAGAATTTCGCTTCCAGATCGATTTCGAACGGCAGTTCTTTCTGGCAAACCCTGATTCCCGAGATCATGGCCACGAGATATGCCGTCTGGTTCGCGTGAGTTATGCGTATGAGCAGATGCTCTCGGCTTTTTACTCCATCCATCGTAAATTGCAACGGCTCTCAATGCAGCAACATCTAGACCTTCGTCGGAACCTCTCACGAGAAGCTCGATTTCTTCAGGGCGGAAGAGCGTTAGAGCATTGCCCCCGATCACATGGTAGAATCCTCTTTTAAACGGTTGAAATTGCCGCCGAACTGATGACTCAAAAATAAATTGTACATATCGATTCACGAAGTCTTGTCGATTTGAGTTTGTAACTGGTGTATTCTCCCCGTCTGGGATAAGGGGGGTCTGAGTTATACTCCCATAATTGTCATATTCTGCGACAAAATCGCGACAGTATGTTTCCTGCACATTACCGTCGAAATCCAAAAGCTGTTGAAGACCTTTTGCTAGACCTGGACGCAATAACTTTAGGTCCTCGAACGTGCATTGACATCCTAATAGCTTTTTGAATACTGCCGGAGGCAGTCTGATATCTAAAATCGTCGAGTTGTACATGGCCAGTCCCAGAACAACACCAACAAGAAAATACTGATCCGACGTCTCAAAAGTGGAATTGTTGAACCAGCAATAATGAGATTCCTCGTCATAAGTGAACATACCGTTCATTGGGTCGAAAACATCACGAACCAATAAGAGGAACCATTCCTTTCGAAGCCCACCGGCGTCAACACCATCCTCACCCAAAAATTCAATCTTGAGTCCCTTCTTTAACTCCATCTCGTTACTAGAGATTTGTCGCAGTGAGTCCTCAATAATGCACTCTCTTCGTACTTTGAGAATCAGATGGGGCTGAACAATTCTTTTCTGCGATATTGTTGAAAAAAATGCTTCTCTTGCTTTTATCTCCATTTGTCGCCTGGCATCGTATTCCAATATACTTATCTTTGATCCCATGGACAAGAAAAACGGATATTGACAAAACGTGAATGTGGTTGGTAGCGAAGAATTAGGTTTGAGAGAAGAGAGCGATTTGGATTCTTTGCATGCAGTAGGTTCTCCAAGTGCATGGTTCTGTTTAGGACCGGAGTTTAATGATGGTATCCCCTGCTTTTCCCAAACATCGAAGTCATGGGTAATATCCGTATAGTCAACTAGCGTGTTGTAGAAGCTGGATATTGGGACTTTCGGCGATTGAATGTTTGCTGCGAAAAAGAGAGCCAGCGTTCGAGCCGCTGCTCGGACTCTCCAATCTGATCCGTAGTGCTCGAGCCTTGCGATGGTGGAGTCCCCATGTTTCCTTTCTTGACCCAGCAGACAGTATTTTGACAGTCGATGCGTCAAAAAGCTGTTTATCAACTCCACTTTAGAGCTGAAGCTGGAAGCCGGCAATCGTGCGAACCAGTTCACAAGGTAGTGATGACAGCTATTATTTAGTGTCGAAATAATCCCTAGCAGACGTTTCAATACCGATGATGGTCTACTGGTGTCACTTGATGTGGTACCAGTAACAGTGATGTGTGAATACTTTGACGACGAATGCAACACTGGGTTAGACAGTATGACCAACAGAAAACGCAAATCTTCGGGAGAACTTATAGGTTTGCCTGGCCGCTTTAAAAGTCCCTCGGATGATTTTACCAAGACTTTTACTAAGGCAGAGGCATCTTCTCTGCTTAGTATGTACGCGTAAAATTCCTCCACTTCAGCTAAATTGATACCAGAATCTGAAAAGGAAAACTTCTTCCCATTGCCGAATGACCGATTCAATATATTATGCGACGAAAACGCCGTAGCCAAGAGTGAGTCCAAGCGTTCTGCTTGCTTTATAAAGCTAAGACTCAGACTCTGTGTCTCTTCTTGCTTCCTATGACCCGCTGAGGTCACAAGATCGTTCGTTGTTTGGCAGACAGTGCATCTAAAACATGTGATACTGGACGGATATCTCAGTGAACTCATGCAGCACATACATGTACCGGTGGTCTAGAGTTCATCAGCAATTTCTATTGAATAGGTATACCAAAGGTCCTGGTTGTGTTCTCGAATTCTTGGTCAAGAGACTATTTGCCACATGATCTGTTGGCCTATCTGGTGGATTGCTGTCTATCTTATCTCTGCTAGAGGACGTCGGTGAGGGTTTCTGTGTTGTCGCTGCTCTAGCTATCTGTCGACGTATCGTCGCTGATATTTGGTTGGGTATCGCCCGGCCAAGGATAGACTGTGGAGCTGGCTCAGTCTGAGAGGATTGCCCTGCTGCCAGCACATTCACGGATGTGCTGGCTCGTATCGGAGTCGACTTTCCTGGTGCCATTTACGCACTTACAGGCCCACCTCTGCTTGGCACACCAGAGCAAAATTGGGCGGACGCATAAAGAGCTGTTGGTTAAGTACTAGACGAGCGGAAGTGAAAGTGTATGATAATTGTAATTAAGTACTCATGTTGTAAATTACGTAACCCTCTTTAAATAGTAACGCTGGGCCCACATAATCTAATCAGATCGTGGCGTTTCACCCATTAAGTACGACCAGCGATCAGGTTGAAGTCTACAAGATAGCTTAAAAGGTACGGAACAGATCATCTTTGTATACTTTATTGCTACGCACGATACAGTGACTTTACGCATATGCCCTACAGCACTCGCTTAGTTAATATAGACTGGTGCATCTATATTTCTCATAGCAATTATAGATGCTGCGCTACTCCCACCAACAGATGATCTCGACTCGAACTGCCTCATGACCGATATCACTCATGAGCTACAGCCATGACTTACAAACAGATATATACACTATCAAGTGCGTAGAAAGTTGCACACACACGGGCTCGTTGAGCTGATTCCATGTGGGTGACCATTGTAGCGCTTCTAGTGTGGCCATTGTAGCGCTTCTAGTATACCCATTCGATACTGTGACATTTTATATGCAGTTCATGATATTTCCGAGTTTCAGCGATTGCATAATTTGAGCCGACTAGACTAAGGATCACAATCGCAATCTACACGTCTGGAAAATAAACCTGTGGAAAAATTCTAGTTCATTGCTCTTCCGCTTAAAGCCAATAAGAAATTATCAGTGATTTATACCAATTACGCTCAAATATTAATATATATATATATATATTGAAATATTTATTTATTAAACGTATTAATTGGCAAACATCATAACTAATTTAACTAAAGGGCAAAGTAAATAATAAAACTGTAAATAATTAATTAATTCATATAGAATTTATGAACCATTCCACAAGTCGCAATTTTGTAATAGAAATTTCACTCTCAATTAGTTTTCTAAATTATTCTATCATCTGATGCAAGTATGATTAATTACATCAAACGCCATTACAGTCTCACGTAGCCTCCAGCGGTCGCCTTCCGCCGATCTAAAAATTTGAAGACACATCTACTGATGTACACTTTAACATAATTTTGGTCATTAATTATTTCATATCTGATAAAAGTTATAGATCCACACAAGCTATAATGTTTTCCTTCATTTGTCTCAAATAGTCTTATGGGCTACTCACTTGCACACATTTGCCCATATTTATACTATAGCAATATAATAAATCTATAAGCTCTCGTGATAGGATTCCAATTGCAATTCTGAGCAAACCATAAATTATACAATAAATGACAAGATAACTAAACACTTGACATTAAAATTATTATGTTACTTGAATACTCGCGTATTGAATCTCAATCACGGATATTTCAAAGGAGACAGCCATTCTGGCAAAATAAGCAGATCCAATAGTAATACATCATGACAGAATGCTAACTTTGTTGTATAACCGTTCCAAAATCCTACAATTTCGGATGAAGCTTTATTACAGCTTTTGAAATATCTAAATATAGTGAAACCAGTTCAATTTATGAATATCACATGTCTTCAATTATTTTATTTAAATATATTTTAAGAATTGGCATAATTGTCAGCTCGATCTTAATGTGGATACGATAATATGCGGAGCTAAAATATATTTATATTTATAACGAATAAATCTTGTTGCTCTTCTCCAAATACAAATTCTAGCTCAAGACTCAATTAGTAACTCCTAACAGCAAGAAAATAAAAACGAAAAATACACCACTATGCTATGTACTTCAGCTAGTATTGTACAAATCGAAAGATCGATATAAAGAAGGAGGTTAGATAGCTTGGGTATTCTTGCCTAGTATTTACTTGTCTTTTATTTATATTCTACAGTAGGCTGCTGGGAGGTTTAGACTATGCTGATTGCCAGCTGTAAATTTGTGAGTAAAAGAAGTGAGCCAGTAATTTTCTGCTTGATAATAACCACCGTAAGGTAATAATCTGCTTTTTTCGGGCTCAATGTGTTCATTTCGGAAGGTCTACTCTAAAATGTCGAATAAAAATATAAACATTTATCAGGTGGTAAACTTGTAATTAAATTAATGTCGAACACATGAAATAAATAATTTGTGGTTATACTGATTGTGTTCCACTGAAGAATAAATAATTAGCCATGGGTGCTTCAGTCCTCTATGTTATCATTAATCCTAGAGGAATTGTTTTTTTTTGTTTTTTTTTTCTGTATTCAAATATTTTGAGCATCACATATGCTATTTACGAACATATCACCAACGCCTAGTCTTATTTATGTTGGCAATTTACATGCACCAAAAATGTCATGGGGTATTAATTTTAAGAATTGAAGAACATATTTATACAGATATACTGCAAAATGCAACTTCACGTAGTTTACAAATATGTGCCACACTTGAAGAGAATATTAGAAAATGTATTATTACGAAATATTTAATTTTTATTTGACTCAGTAATAATAATTATAGTTAAAACAATTTAATTATTTTAAATCTATTGTACAAAATATTTCAAACATTTATTTCGGCCGGCTGTAACACTTCCATATTTGCAAGTGTAAATGAACTATTGATATTTATTTGAGTCGCGTGTAGATATTTACAAACAAACAGATAGTGTATGGAGATATGGTTGACTCGCGTAATTTTTGATAATTAAGGACAATTATTACTGATATTCCTGCAACTCAACTATACTCAAATATGAAACGAGCAAAACATGCCGTATGCACACAGCTACTTGGTTGAGAATACAGTACTTCAACAAAGCAGATTTTCATTATTCCGACATGGCTGCACCTGTCTGTCGGTCGAGCTGACGTACAAACGGAGAGAAAGTAGCACTCAATTGGCAGAGCTGCAGGACCCGCGGATATTAAAATTGCTTCGCAATCTACGATGGTGATGACACATTGATCATAGCTACTACGCTGGCTCTATAAGCAGGCCAGTGTACATCTCTAAAGATCTGCATATCATCGGTGATAAAATTCAAGACAGTCCGACTACGATGATCAGGGAGGTTGCTAGAGGATTTTGTATCCATGATTGTAGCGTACATCTATACATTGTTATATCGGATGCTATCGATTGACGTAGTGCATGAATACTGCGTCGCGTATAGTGTGACGTCGAAGCCCAAACCTGTCTGATAGTGCTTAGCACGGCTTGCCAAAAGCGATATTCGTGACATCGCGCCGACCTTTAGTGACACTTATGCCATACGCATTGGTAATATCAAGGTAGGGTAATATAAAAACCTAACCGCTGGGTCGCCTGCCTTTGCTCCATCCTACACTTCGTGTTTGTAGCCAAGCTTATCTTGTATTAACGGAAAGGCCGCAGACGTCGCGCTCTCACGACAAACAAAGGTGACAGGTTTCTTCTTTTGCATGGTGTTTGCAAAGTGCGAATCTGAGATCGGCAATTGGAAAGGATAGGCGCTCGGTCAGAATACTATAGTACCCGATACCCAATTATCCATTGTTTACCGACGGTAAATCTTTGAAAGATGCCAGTTCTTGAGGTATGGTGTAAAATGTTTACTCGCTGATCATGTTGAATCTCAAAAATTTCATTCGCCATGGAAAGCAGGCTCATGCGTTTGACGGTCTGTTCGACGATAACGAGGGACTGCAAAACGATTCTACAGACACGGAAGACAATCGGCATGTCGACAAAAAAGAGATATACGACAATGTGATTGCTCAGATTGTAGCTGAAGAAAGTGAGCAAAGGGGAAAATTACCTATCTACCCTGGCTTGTCTCAGTGGAAACTTATCGAAAAGATGGGAGAGTAAGCTGCAAGAGACTCACACATCCTAACCTCACAGTGGTGCTTTTTCCAATGTTTACAAGGCACAAAATTATGAAACCGGAGAACTGGCTGCTATCAAGGTCGTGCGAAAGTACGAGATTTCGGAAGAGGTATGCAGATCGCAGGTTTAAGTCTTGTGCTGATTTACTGCAGAAGCGGCACCATGGACGAGAGGAGAAGAAGCCACAGAAGACCGTGGATGTAAGTATACCACTGCATTACCTTGCTTTGCTAATAGTCAGCGATCGACCATATTGAAAGAGGTGTCAATCCTTCGTCAATTGAACCATCCGAACATTGTGTCTCTCCTCGACTTTTTTGAGTGTGACGATTACTATTACATCATCATGGAATTACTCCCTGGTGGTGAACTTTTCCACCAGATCGTACGCCTCACATATTTCTCAGAAGATTTGGCGAGACATGTCATTGTACAGGTGGCGCAAGCTTTGAAGTATCTGCACGAAGAAAAGGGTGTGGTGCATCGGTAAGTTAACTTCTAGGCGTGGCTGACCGTAAGTGACATAAAACCAGAAAATATTTTGTTTTATCCAATACCATTTAAGCCATCGAAAGAGATTAAACGCAGACCAGGTGATGAAGACAAGGAGGATGAAGGAATTTTTATACCAGGAGTGGGCGGTGGGACAATAGGTCGAGTAAAAATCGCAGACTTTGGACTGTCCAAGATTGTTTGGGATACGAAGACTATGACCCCGTGTGGTACAGTTGGTTACACCGCTCCTGAGATCGTCAAAGACGAGAGATATTCCCGGTCAGTAGACATGTGGGCTCTCGGTTGCGTTCTTTACACTTTACTTTGCGGTTTCCCTCCTTTCTACGATGAGTCTATCCAGGCACTCACCGAGAAAGTTGCAAGGGGTCAGTACACTTTCCTCAGCCCTTGGTGGGATCCCATCAGTAAAGGCGCCAAGGATCTCGTTTCTCACTTGCTTACGGTTGATCCAGAGAGGCGGTAAGTGCATATTACGGAAGGCATTAACCTCAGGTATTCGATAGATGATTTTCTCGCACATCCATGGATTACGCAGTCTAATGCCCCCACTGCTCCAGCTATTGACGCTCCATCTATGGTACCATCTGTCGATATGTCTAGTCCTATGATGATGGATATTCTAGACACCCCAATGAGGGCAAGTAAGGGCTCTCGCACACCGGTCGCGTCTTCACTCAAGGAGGTCTTTGATATTTCGTACGCAGTGCACCGTCTAGAGGAAGAGAGGGCTCGCGTCCAAGGCGGAGCTAGAAACCTTGCACTATTGAACGAAGAGGACGAAGACGAAGACGAAGATATGGAAAACATGGAACGCGTCGAAGCTGATCTCCGAAACGTTCACGTGGACCGCAATGAGCGATATTCTTCTTCTCGTCATAGGCGTGGACGCCACCCGTCGAAGCCGAGTCATAAGCGGAGAGGTGGGTTCGAACTTTCACTGGAGGGTGCAACGCTTCTGGAGCGACGTAGGGAGAGAGCCCAGGGTGACAAGTATCCTATTGCAGTAAACTAGTTCTAGGTGTTTGGGGCTTGCAATGTATTCTTGGTTTGGTTTGTTTTGAGTACCCTTTTTGGCACTATCATAATTAGCAGTTTAAAGCATGCTCATTTCCTGTTTAAGCACAAAAATTGTAGAAAAGTACGCTAGTATGACTCTTAGATACTATCACGTGACCTGGGAGACTATATCTCATTGAATGTGAGGAGCACGACTGGGGCTTGACAGGTGGAAGCGTAAATCTGGAAAATTTTGTTTGCGTGCCATTACCTTCGCAACCATTTTTGCTATTCAATCTCAATTGAATGAGCGGTTGTGCTTGCAATCTACTGCAGAGAACTTCAAAAAATAGAATCTATCTAGATACATCTAGAATATTCAGGTTCGATTGGCGTCCCCCTGCTACCTTGTAAGATTCTCGTGATTTGGCCACAGATCAGAGCTCACAAATGACTAGTTTTGATAAGGCACACCAGCATCCACACCGGTTTTTTTCATCCAAGCAGGTATAGAGAGCCGAAAGGAATTTCTGACAAGAAGAACATGGGAGAACTAAGTGATCAGTGGCCTGCTGCTAAGGTATGATTACTATTGAGAAATTCTAACAGCGCAGGTCCGTACAACCTTCCTGGAATTTTTCAAGAACAAGGGTCATACATTTGTCCCTAGCTCGTCGGTGGTTCCTTACGATGACCCTACATTACTGTTCGCAAATGCAGATAAGTGACTTCTCAAAATTCTGGACCCCTACTGACTATTGTTCACGCATGAATCAGTACAAGTCAATTTTTCTTGGTACTGTTGATCCCTCGAGCGAATTTTCCAAGCTCAGACGGGCCGTCAATTCACAGAAGGTAAGAGTGTTAATTTACTCGCTAATGTATAGTGTATCCGTGCCGGCGGAAAGCATAATGGTATGTGCCGAAGATCAAAGAATATCGCTAATTTTGCAGATCTTGAGGATGTCGGTAAAGACGTATGTAAATTGCGCTTTAATGTTTAGTATCTAACGTCCACAAGAGTTACCACCACACCTTCTTCGAGATGCTCGGGAACTGGTCTTTTGGCGATTACTTCAAGAAAGAAGCAGTCGCCTGGTCATGGGAACTTCTCACCGAAGTGTACGGACTTGATCCAAACCGTCTTTACGCAACATATTTCGGTGGAGATGAAAATTCAGGCCTTGAGCCTGATCTTGAGACCAAACAGCTGTGGAAGGATATAGGGCTTCCGGAGGATCACATTCTTCCCGGAAATTTGAAAGATAATTTTTGGGAAATGGGTGACCAAGGTCCTTGCGGTCCTTGTAGTGAAGTGCACTACGATAGAATCGGCGGTAGAAACGCCGCTCACCTCGTGAATATGGATGATCCTAACGTTCTCGAGATCTGGAACAACGTTTTCATTCAGTTTAACCGTGAACAAGATGGTTCTTTGAAGTCTTTGCCCTCAAAGCATGTGGACACGGGAATGGGGTTCGAGAGACTCGTATCCGTGCTTCAAGACAAGATGTCTAACTATGACACGGACGTGTTCACGCCTCTGTTCTTGAAGATTCAGGAGCTTACCGGTGCTCGCCCCTATACGGGAAAATTTGGGGCCGACGATGTTGATGGTTTGGATACTGCTTATCGCATCATTGCTGATCACGTCCGCACGTTGACCTTTGCAATCAGTGACGGCGGTGTTCCTAACAACGAGGGTAGAGGCTATGTGCTTCGTCGAATTCTGAGACGTGGTGCTAGATATGTCCGCAAGAAGTTCGACGTTCCAATCGGCACTTTCTTCTCGCGTCTTGCCCCGACTCTCGTGGCTCAAATGGTAAGGTAACTCAGTCAACGTACTAATAATAGTCGGATATTTTCCCGGAGCTCAACAGCAAACTAGACGAGGTTTTTCAGATTCTCAACGAAGAAGAGGAATCATTCTCTCGAACTCTTGACCGCGGCGAGAAGCTGTTCGAAGGTTACGCCGATTCTGCTCGTAAAAATGGCGAGACCATTCTCAATGGTCGTGACGTTTGGAGACTATATGATACGTACGGCTTCCCGGTGGATCTTACTAGATTGATGGCAGAAGAGAGTGGTCTTCAGATAGATGAGCCTGGTTTTGAGTCAGCGCAGGCTCAGTCTAAGGAGGCGAGCAAAGGCGCCAAAAAGTCTTCAGGCTCAGATCTGGTTAAGTTTGACGTTCACAACCTTGGCTTTCTCGAACAGAACGGTGTCCCTAAAACTGATGACAAGTATAAACACGATCTTGGCGACATCTCTGCAAAGGTTCTTGCTATATTTGCTAAAAAAGAGTTCATCGATTCAACGGAAGGATTGACTGCAAGCCAGCAAATTGGTATCGTTTTAGATAAGACGAATTTTTATGCCGAACAGGGCGGACAAGAGTACGATACCGGAAAACTCATCATCGATGGAAAATCGGAATTTGACGTTGAAAATGTTCAGGTTTATGGAGGTTATGTTCTTCACACTGGATATGTCAAATACGGAGAGTTTAGGGTCCAGGACAGAGTTCTTGCCGAGTACGATGAGGTATTTTAATTCTCATATATAGTGCTAACGGACTAGCTGAGACGCTGGCCTATTCGCAACAATCACACAGGAACTCATATTCTCAACCTCGGTCTTCGTTCGGTGCTTGGGGATGGGATCGATCAGAAGGGCTCTCTCGTAGCACCTGACCGACTCAGATTCGACTTTTCTTATAAGGTAGGTCACTCTCGTGTCGCGTCTCCTAACTTGCAGACCGGCTTGACCACCAGAGAGATATCCAGAGTGGAAGACATCTGCACTAAGCAGATCAAGTCGAACCAGAAGGTCTATGCCAAGGAAGTGCCGCTTACCACAGCGAGAGAGATTTTTGGTGTCAGAGCGGTCTTCGGTGAGACTTACCCCGATCCTGTGCGCGTTGTGTCTATCGGTGTCCCGGTCGAGGACCTCATTGGCAACTTGAAGAGCTCTGAATGGATTGATCATAGTGTGGAGTTCTGCGGTGGAACTCACGTCAAGACTACTGGTGACATCAAGGAGTTGATCATCATTGAGGAGAGCGGGATTGCCAAGGGTATCAGACGTATCGTCGCTGTGACTGGTCAGGAAGCCCACGCTGTGCAGAGGCTTGCTTCAGAGTGGAAGACCAAGCTCGAGAATCTCGACAAGATGCCATTGGGAACTGCCAAGGAAGCTGAGACGAAGGTGGTTGCTTATGCTCTTAATCAACTGGCTATTTCGGCTGTCGCTAAAGCTGAGCTGAAAGACACGTTTGCCAAAATCCAGAAGAAAGTGGTCGATGACAACAAGGCACGCCAAAAGGCCGAGTCTAAAAGGGCTATTGACACCGTGTCTCAGTTTTTCAGCGAGAAGTCGGATGGCGCACAAGAGACAGTGCTCATTGCCAAGGTAGAGGGAATATCTGCAAACGCTAAGGCTATTACCGATGCTCTGGCTACTGCTAAATCCAAGTATTCAGAGAAAGTTGTGTACCTCTTCGCAAGTGGCAGCGATGACGCTGAAAAGGTTGCTCATGGCGGCTATGTCCCTGCAGGTGTAACTGAAAAGTTTGGTATAACTGTTCAGGATGTCGCTGGTATTGCTAGCAAGCTGGTTGGTGGAAAAAGCGGCGGAAAGGGAACGACAGTTCAAGGTGTGGGTGTTAACACCAACAAGATTGACGAGGCCATCAATGAGCTTCAATCGTACATGAACAAGTTGACGGTTTAATCAAAGACTACCGACACCTTTGTATTTATCTATGCCATTTTCCAGTGTTCCCAGATTCTTTTTAATATACAAATAGTAATTCTATATTTTCAGATAAATCGCTGTGTAGTCAATGCAGTAGTTGCTTCGAGTAAATCACAGAACCAAGCTAAACTGTAATTTATTAAAACCATCGTAACTTCAGGTTTTATTGCATCCACCACTACACAACTTCAACAGTATTACATTCGACCCGGTCAGCGTTATAACAGAGCAGCAAAAATCACCTACTTCTTAGAGCCACGTCCCGAAGCAGAGCTGTGGCATGTATTCTTTGTCGAGTTCATGCAATTAAGAAAAGACGCTTTGAAGCAAATATGACCGACATCCGTTTTCAATATATAAGACCTCAAGAAGACATGACTGTGACGGAAACTATAGCAAGAAATGAGAACGCTGCCAGTGATGCTGTCTCAAAAGTAGAGATAGGCTGGATGTTTGTTCAAGAGTACTATGCATATTTAAACAAAAATCCCAGACAAATATATGTAAGTCCGTTCACCATCAGGGCTGATAAAGAGCGATTTTATACCAAAAAATCAATTTTGTGCCATGGAACTGAAGGTGAAGACGCTACCACAAGCAATGGTCAACAGGTATGTAGCTGTTTTGTCATAGGGACATGCTGATCTTACAGCAAATAAATGAGAAAATACTCCAACTTGATTTTCAGGACTGTAAAGTCCTTATATCTAACGTTGACTGCCAGCCTTCCATCAATGGTGGGATATTAATACAGGTTCTCGGTGAGATGTCCAATAACGGAGGACCTTCCCGAAAGTTTACAGAGTCCTTTTTCTTAGCTGAACAGGAGTCGGGCGGATACTACGTTCTAAACGACATCTTCAGATATTTGAACGAGGACATCGAAAGCGACACTGACGATGAAAGCCATGGTTTGGACCAAATGGAATGTAAGATAAACCATAGAGAGAACGTAAACACTGATTTGGCAGCTAAGGGAACTATCGACTCACAACCCATTGGTTTTGCAGCAAACACCGACAAAGCTTACACTACGATGAAACCTGCGGATATCACCGTAATATCATCTGGGATGGACACTTTAGGCATTCAAGAATCTGATGCTGCTGACGTAGCTACTACATCGTTCTCATGGGCCGCCTTAGTGGCCAGTAAGCCCACCACAGAGGAGGCCTCCGGTTATGTATCTGCAGAATCTTTGCCAGCTTCTAGCGCGCTCCCAGCAGAAACCAAATCAAAGAGCATCGATAGGTCAAATGATGATCGGAAAAAACCAAAAGTTCAAGGTGAGTTTGGAGTCAATTGCAATTGACCTTATAGACCTCAACTCAGCTTTCGTAAAGCATGTCAACGAACGAGTCTCGGAAAAAGCTCTCAAAGAAGCTCTAGAAAAGTTTGGCGCGATGTCTCACTTTGATATCAATCGGCAAAAGGTAGTGTATAATTCCAATGCCGACTAACGTGAGGGGTGTGCGTTTGTGGATTTTGTTGAGCCAGTGGCTTTGAGAGCTGCGCTCTCGATGCGAAAGATTAAAATAGGAGATAATCAGGTTATTGTTGAAGAGAGACGCAGAGGACCGCCGCCTAGCTCTTTGCGGAATAACGAGAGGCCTCTACAGCGCAGTACTGAAAAAACTGTGAAGAAATTTACAAATGGGTCTGCTTCAGACATGCTATCATTTGACCCCAAAACGAGCCGCGTGAAGGCTCCTGCTCACGCTAAACGAAATACCACACACAATACAAAATAGTCTTGAACCGCGCCATTTCTTAAACGAATTGCATCCATGAAAAATGAACCATTCTCATTCTGAATGGAACTATCGAAGTAAAATGGGCTATTTCAACGTATCGTGTGTCCCCTTGAAGATTTGAATTCCTTAGAGAAAGATTGTACGAAAGTCGACTTTGAAGCTCAGTCTACGTTTATCACTAGAAAATTGAATCATATATTATACACCAGATAATTACACTAAATTATCGCGGCCCGACCTCTTCATGTCCATGGCTTGATCGTGACCTGTAAATAGGAGTAGATGATCTTTGGCGTGGAAAACGTTGTTGTCTCGGAGAAGCTGATCGACTTTTATGCCGGCCTCTATGGTTGGAATTATGTGCCACCTTACTGTGGTCGTCGTTGGATGTATTGGAAGTCGGAACAGGCCGCCTTGCTGGCGATCTAGAAACAGATCGCGTCACGGAGCGAGAGAATGAGCGAGAGGAGTTTGAAAAAGAACTTGAGCGTCCTCGCCGTATCGGTGATCTAGAAGGTGAACGTGAATCCGAATTAGAACGAGGTCTTGAAGGCGATCGCGATATCGACCGGCTATAAGATCTCGATCTCGAATACGATCGCGATCGAGAACGACTGTCAGAATACGAACGTGACCCCGAGCGTGACCGAGAACGTGAGTCGCTATGATCCGAATAAGAACCGGACCGAGATCTGGAGCGAGCAATTAATGTGCGTCCGCGCGGCGGCGACTTCAAAGAGGCCCTTTCTTCCCTTGCGCGCTGTGCGAGCATTCGTAAATGTTCCTCTTTCTGCTCTCTCTCCTTCTCTGCTATTTTTTGCTGCATCAATGCTCGCTGGTGAACTTCTTCACGAGCGTGTCGATCCGCGGCATACAACGCCTCCGAAAACTTGGCGAAATTGTCGTTAATACGAGTATCCTGAAGACCACGGCCATCGGCAGCCAGGCGTTTGTCCAGAGCAATAGTATAACCTTTTGGATTTTTCCAATTAGAAACACTGGGTGGAATAGCAAAATCCTCCTGATCCTTCTTGGTGAGCTTCCGGGGGGGGGAACGTAGAAGCGGTGGTGGCGGTGAGGGTGGCCCTATGGTCAAATAACATTAAACACAAGTCGTACCTCGAGGGATCTTTGTGTGCTTGAAACGAGGCGGCTCCATGGGATCCTCTGCCAGGTCCACCATCTTTATTATGCGCTGACGGCTTGAGCTATCTCCAGTTTGACCCATAGCGTTGCTAGGAATATAGCGGACGTAGGTAGGTCCAGATCCTTTGCTGTTCGCAACATTTTTTGCTTGCGATGCTTTTACTCGACCTGTAACAATTTCTTCCAATATGGCCTTCGTACGCTCGGTCGTTTCTTTGACAATTTCTTCTGACGGACGTTCAAGGTTGACCTCACCGATGTTTGCTCTCTGTCGCAGAGGAATCAGATCTGTGAACGACGCATGTACGATCCGGTTGGCCGTATGACCTTGTCGTGCTATAGCATCGTACTTGATTCTTCCCTGCTCATCTACCTGGACGGTAAGAGCGTTGGATACGACCTTCATCGTTAATGAGCTGCGTCCAAGATAAACAAACCTGTCTCTCCATATCCTCCCTCAACAGAACTTAACACAAATTTGCCTCTGATCGATCTCTTTAACAAAATGCATCCGGATGTGAAGGCTAGATCATTAACTTATCTAGCAACAAAGTAGTGATCCACAAACGCTGAACGTAGTTTTCAAGTTTTTCACTCACGCAAAACTACGTGGTAGCATCACGTGAGTTACCCTACGCATTTTACAAACACCTCAGCCCTGATGTGTGAGAGGAGAGAGTCTTCTCACTCGCGATTATTTCGCTCTATGTTGCACATGCTGAATCAATACTTTCATCGCATTCACGTACAGCCCCTATTACAAAGGGTGAACAGGGGATTTGGGCTATTTTACGCGGCTGGACATAAGAGTCTATTTTAAAAAAAATGTTGCAACGGCAATATAGCCTATGAGGCAGATCAGCAAGTTGAACAGTGTCTGATGTCGTCGACCAAGCGAAGTAGCGATCGCTCTTTGACTTAAGCCACTGTCTGGGGATTGTGGTATGGATAACGTATCGGTTTGTTAGTGCAGTGAAAAAATCGACTAGCTGAAATTGCTGACGCAGTGCTGTCGCGGCCCCAGGCGACGTAATACCGACATGACGAGTACAAATATGCTATTTTCAGATGCTTCCTTCACTTGATCATATCGTGTAAATCGGCAAAGACTTCGATGCGTAATGCCGACTAGAAGACTTTCGTCCAGCCGACGTACCACAATGTCTAATTCAACTAATGGAAGTCGGGTCCATTCAGCTGCCTCCATATAAACTAGCGGATATTTTATGAGATAGATGTGTCTTCAACCCAGGGGCGCTCACGTGCATAGTAGATGACATCTCAATCCATCAATCGACGCACCGCTTCTTGTAAAATAGTCGGACTGATCAGACGCGTGAATGTGCTCCTTGATGAAAGCATAAGCTGGACTTGACTCTCTCTCTCTGAGGCAGCTCTGAATTTTTCGAATGAAAAATGAGTGATCTCTCCCTGTGACCGCACACTTGCGTAATATCTTTCGAATGTAGACTAGCGTTAAAAGTCTGTGCCTGTACACTTGCATTAGCTCAAAGAGATTTGCAACAAGGCGAAGTTTCAGTATTTTGGGATACAGTACTCAATTTCAATATCATCAGTATATATGAGAGATGTTATAACATATCTATTCTATATACATTGTCGCCTTCAAGAGGTGTGCGTTCTGTGAAGTCCAGATTATCCTCGGGTGTATTTACATAAGATTTACGAATCTTATTTTTGCCGGCACCGGGATATTGACAACAACGACGGCCGTTTTTCCACTCCGTCGCACTCCAACGAAACACCGATTTATATACACAAATATTCTTTGCAAAGAACTTTGCAAAGCAATTGAACGAGCATATTTATCGCAATAGATTTATGTACTGTGATAGGGCGACATAGAGACAGAAAAGGCGCCAGCCAAGGTCACATAAAGAAGCCAAAGCGAGCTTGATTCAAGGTCGTGATCTGGTATCTACGACCAGTACATCCTTTATATAGTGACCATCAGGGCGACCACCAACTGATACAAGAAAAGCAGTATTATTTCTAACAAGCGGGCATAGATCGGGAGAGTTTCTTCGATTTCTGCGAGTTCTGGGTCACTATGTTTCCACCCATTATATTAAATCGGCTTCGCGGCACTAACTCCATAATTCTTCTTATTGGAGCCGTTACGTTTGTAATCGGGTGCCTCCATTTTCTTCTTCAGTCACTGTCGCTATCGACTGGACATGGCAGCGGGAGCTCGCTTGACGTACTTCAGCGCCTGTACAGTAAAAGCGACACACAGTGTCTGGACTACAACATAGATGATGGGCAATTCACAACTTCTCATGTCAGATTTAATTGCACCGGGAATCGAGAAAATGCAGCATTCGTCATGCTCGTACGCAACTCAGAAGTTCACGATGCCAGAAGCTCTATCAGTAAGTACCACATATTCAACAGCATACTAATTATTTAAGGACATGTCGAAGACAGGTTCAACAAAAATTACGGCTACCCGTGGATTTTCCTGAACGGTAACACATTGGCTGGAATGACTCCTGACACTCAGACCTCCCATTTTCAGACGAGTTCGTTAAGTACACATCCAGCCTGGTGTCTGGAGAGGCTTATTACGGCATTATTGACCGTGAAAACTGGGAAATGCCAGGTATCAGTTATTATATAGCCGGCCTGCTAACATTGGAAGAGTGGATAGATAGAAAAAAAGCGAAGGCAAGCATGCAAAGTATGGAAAAGCAGAATATCCTATATGGAGGTTCCGAGAGCTACAGACACATGTGTAGGTTTTTTTCAGGCTTTTTTTACAAGCACGAGTTGGTGTCCAAATACGATTATTACTGGTAAGCTATGACTAGTTGCCTTTTTAACCGAAGGCGGGTAGAGCCAAACACCGAGATTCTTTGCGACGTTCCATATGACCCTTTCAAGTATATGAGAGAGAACCAGAAGAAGTACGGCTTTGTGATAAGTCTCATGGAACTCTACTCGACAATTCAAACACTATGGCCAACAGTCCAGAACTTCTCCACCCTGCACCCGGAAGCTATTCACAAAAATAATGCTCTCGGATTCATAGTGGACAATGAGCAGAATATCACCAGTGGTGGTTACAACCTCTGTCATTTCTGGTCGAACTTTGAAATAGCCGCTGTTGATTTCTGGAAAAGCGAGGCCTATGAAAACTACTTCACTTTCCTTGACAAGACTGGAGGGTTTTACTATGAAAGATGGGGAGACGCTCCAGTACACAGCATTGCTGCTGCTATACTACTTGATAAGACTGAGCTACATTGGTTCGATGATTTTGGCTACAAGCATCATCCTTTTACGCACTGTCCCGAGAGATCGGAGTACCATGAGAGCGGTCGCTGTACCTGCAATCCTAAGGAAAATTTCGATAATAATCAGTTCGCCTGCAAGAATCAGTATTTACGTGTAAATGGTGATCTTGAACTCCCTGATCCCATACCACCAGCCAAGCTGCGAAAAAATTCTATTATAACATACTAAGACATAAAACTACGACATTTTTGCGCATCGAGGTTATTGAGGGATATTGCACAGCTAGTTTTGGGGATGAAGTAGCAGCCTGACCAAAGCTCGTGGCGAGTTCAATCATTTTTGTACAGTACTCACGAAAATTAGAAGGGTCCAAGTTGATGAAAGCTACGCCGCATTTTGGTCCTCGCTATATATATGTCTTTCTTCTGATCGCGCAGTAGAGCGCTACTCCATAGGGAAGAATTATACAACAGGTAGCAAATTCATTTCATGTATAGTATAGAGCAAGCTGCACAAAATCGAGTTCAGTGGAAAAACGGCAAAATCCCAGAGCTCAGGTCGTCTTGAGTTCTGTCCCATATTTTGAAATGTGTAAAAATACATCACAACCATATCCTTCAAGCGAATGAACGTCTAACTTCCCCCCCCAGTACTCAGCATAGGTACGGCTCATAGGGAGACCCATTCCCAAACGTATTGCAGGCGACCGAGTCGTCAAGCCGGACAAGCTGCTGGTTTTCTGACCCTCTGGATGTAAAACGCTCTGGTCCCCACCGTGTAGTTCTTCAACTATCGCAGCCAAGGCTGGAACTTGCTGAAAATTCTTAAGTCTTGTTTGACTCCTTGGACCCTTCACAAAACTCCAAAGATATGGCATGATATCTCCAGGAAGGCCACCTGACCTGTCAGAGAAGCGGAATATCACATGAACTGGCGAGTCGGAAATAGTCACCGTGATGGGTTCTATCTTGGGCTTGACATCAGGGTTACTCTGAAGCTCCTGATCATACTTTTCAATAGCTGCTTCGAAAGAATTGCGTAATATTTCTCCAAGAATGTAATGTAAATGGCTCTCGATATAAGATATTTTTGTGTTTTCATGACCATCTATTAGGACCTCAGGGACTGGATGATTCGGATGTAGGCTATTAGATAGACTAGCAGAGAGCTTGGCACATTGCCTGACCACGTCACCACATGTCAATTGCAAGTAAAGTTTCCCGATCTGGCCTTGTGGCCTGGAAATATTCTTGTTAAGATACAGGTCTGTCAACGCAATATGCTGCTCCTGTATCACTCTCCTAGATATGCGCTGATGTCAATATAGTCTAGTGCCACCACTTACGCTCGTTAGCATCTTTTTCATGAAGTCGTCGGTTCGTTTGTATTCGATTTTATCAGCACATTCTATAACACCCATGACTAGATTGGGTATGACAGACAAGTGGGAAGTTAATAAACTATTCAGAAGATCGCAGAATCGAGAGTTGTCTTCCATTGTTCGGATTATAGGAAATTTGCGCAAGGCATGAAACGATTGATAGTACAAATTGTATACTAGGCGTCAGTAATCGGCTCAAGAGACTAGGGACGTACCGTTTGAGATGTGTTTGTTGCTCACGACAACGTATGGTAGACTTTGCATGTCATGAATTCGATGGGCTATCCTAACTGGTATCTCTTGATGAACAAAGTTAGCGGAGGCTATTATCTTCTCGTCTGTAAGCTTAGCTCCATAGAACATCAGTTGCTGTAAAGATACAGGTCTCGCCTTCCGCGAGACATAGTCAAGCAAGGCTGAATTTTGGTAGAAGTGTCTTGAAGAGGCTGTCGAAACATAATTTTCTGAATCTGAGCTGTAACGACGAGATGTGCGCGACAAGCCTTGCTTGCGAGCAGAACCTCTGCAGAGTTGCTCCCACCTCAACTTTCGACAAAGCATCTTGTTTGTGGTGGTCTCGCCTTTGTCCTGGAAGTCAGCTCCATGTTTGGCTGTTTGAAGCTACCTCATATGCTGTTGGGTGGGTGGATGTGATGCAAAAACGGTCAAGAGATATGACGTTCGCTGGTCTCCCACTATATATCGGAAGCTTAAATGGGTTTTGAGACATCTCATCTGTTTACACGTTCCCCCCCGCCACCACGAGCGCAGCAGACATCATCTCACTCCCCGACACAATGCAGGACAATTCTGGTAGGTCGACTGGGAAGAAGGGGAAGATGCAATTTAACACGAAGCAGCTCGTACTGTTCTTTCCCAGATACCTCTCATAGTATCACCTTTCATCAATGCTCCACAAGCCGTTACGTTACCTATTAACTATACACCACTCCCGCAAAGTCTCCCCGGTACCAATCTAGGATCTTTTGCAGAAATCGAAAAGACTCTGAGCTATTCACGAAGCCAAAGACAGGCTATTGTGGAACAGCGGGCCTATGTCTCTAATTTGACTGCTCGATGGGAGAGCGGAGCTCACATTCCATCTCATACCCTCGACAGACGACAGATAGCTCCCCGATATCTGGATGCACAGATTCCTGATTTCAATTTCGGACAACCTCCGATTCAGATCCCAGTTCCGTTCAATGATCACAGACAGTTTGGTTTAGATTCGCCCTTGCCGCCCCCATTACCGCCGGCACCCCAGGGCACTCAATTTTCCAGCTCCCAGTATCAAGCGCAGTATTCAACGGACCCGATTAGTCGTACATCGTCTGGTTATGGGACTCCCTTGGCCGAAAGATCATACTCCAATACCATGATAGCACCTCCGCTCTCTGCACGTGGAAGTTTGTCAAAGTCAGACTACAGTTCAGCCTTGTCCACTTCCGTTCAAGCCTCAGATAGGTACGAGACGGACGAGTTTGATGCCAGCTCTGTTCATGAGTCTATTGGATCTATAGATCACTCGGTATATGATAGCCGACCATGGTTGCAGAGCCGGACTCCTTCGCTTTCGCTACAAGACGCCACGAATACCGGCTCTATACTAGAGCGTACCTCACATGATTACCCAGGATCGATTGGCAGCAGTCGAAGCGCGACATTTGCTTCATCCGCTGCAGAGTTTTCACAGGGTCCGCCCCTACCACAAAAAACTCCGCTCACAGAAAGGCCGCCGCTCAAACCAGCCTACAGCGATATCGCGAAACCTTTTGACCCCGTTCATTTTGACTCGTTTGACAGTGAATCGCTTGCAGAGCCTTTAAGGGAGGATGTCAATGACGATTTCCTGAGCCTCAGTTTCAAAGAGGCGAGCGCGACCGCCCAGCAAGATCAACTTCAACCGAGATCTGAACTGCAATATGAACAGAACCAATCAGAAGCAGACCGGGGTCATCATAGTCTGGCTAATGCGGATTCTGATGACTACTTCTCGCAGGTTTCCATGGGACAGAACTCTTCAGAAGACGGAGCCGTCGAATCGTGTAAAGGAGAGCAGCAAGCGATCACTGGCACCGAAACCCAGAGAGATACTGAGTATAGTGACGTTGAAGACAGCAACATGGAGGATATAGATACAGATTCTGATTTGGAAGTTGAAATGAAGAAACTTGAGGAAGAGCAAATCGACGAGGCCCTAAAGCAACTTCAGCTGGAGCTGAATGAAGAAGAACGCGCTGCTAGTCAGTCTCCTACCGAAGAGCAGGAAACTGCAGAGGCAGGTCTTGAAGATATGGATCACGGTGCTTCGAAGCTCGCCAATGGAGTCGGACAGACTGTCGAGGCTGGCCTCATACAACCGCCCAGCGACGCAACTGAAATGCAAGTCGAGCACACCGCTGAAGCTCCTGAGATCCCCGAGGCAAGCATAAATGTTGATTCACAGTTGCCACTTGATCCCTCTTCAGAGCAGGCTGAACAGACAGTTGATGAGGCATATGATAGCTCTAGTGATCGAGAGGATATCTACCCATCATTGTCGTTTATGAAATCTTCCCCAGTCGGACCAGCGGATATTTCTAGCCCACAAATAAGAGCTACTGGTTCTGAGCCTGAATATTCCATTACAGAATCTGTCAGATCTCATACTGAGACCGGCAGCGGTACAGACGGACACGATGAGGACTCAATAGTCGACGCCAGTGATCTTGACGAGCTCAGAACACACGTGCTCACAAATCCGATTCAAGGACCTGAAGATGTAGCAGACATCCAGCCCAATGAAGGCGAAGTCGACAAAGATTCTATAAATGATAGTAGTCTTCTACCAGTCGAAGACTATGCCACACATGCAGTCGACGCCGCGTTGGTTCCGGAAATTGACACATTTACTCTGGAAACTGATCATGCTGAGGACAGCACTATGGCGAAAGAACTGACAGGGTCACCGATCTCAGAGTCAAGTGAGGTCGAATTGAAGGCATTTTTGACTTCTGACTCGGACATGAAAGTAATTTCAGAGCTTCAAAACGAGAGTGACTCCACAAGCAATAAATCAGAAGATGATCTTCTCGATGATTGCGATTCAATCCTATCTGATGATGCCCAACGACCGGCAGAGAGCTTCGCTCCATTCGGAAGCTCGTCTACTCCACTTAGTGACAGATCATCTGGTGCTCTGCTTGATACAGGCGTTATTATATCTAGCGATAATGAGGAAGCCAGAGACCACGAAGCGCATGATGACACGACCGGACACTACGAGAGTTCCAATCAACAGTCAATATCTACGCACACATCAACTGAGCATGCTCCTGATATGCAAATCGGGGACTGTACTCGTGACAATACTGAGAGCGACAATTTTTCTGCCGGAGATTCCCTGAGTTTAACGATGACAGAGGATGTGGGAATGGGCACAGAAGGTCCCTATACGAAGCCGATTGCAACTATAAATGAAACCACATATCATGAATCTACTGCCACAGATGATCATATTGAGGAGAGTAATTCAGTGCGAGAGTCGGACGGTACAGAACAATTCAAAAATGCGGATGACCAAAAGTCACATGATAATGTCGACGACAGTGATTATGTGCTCAACGACGACCAGATTGATGAGAAGCTCAGCCACGGCTCAACGGAGGATTTAAACGAAACGGTAGATGAGAATTCTCTAAAAGATACCAAAGCAACTGACAGCAAGAATTTAGAGGAAGGAGAGGTTCAAGAAGAAGCTAGTGAAGTCCACGAAGACGAAGACAAGATTCAAGACAACGCGGGTGGATTTTCAGAGTTGACCGAGGAGGCTCAGGTTAATCTTTCATGCGCTCCCAAGGACGACGAAGTACCGGTTGCTAGCAGTGAAGGCGAGGAGGAAGTGACGGATGAGTCTGAAGCTACTGGTGTAAATTTGCACCACGATCTCGAAGCGGAATATACCTCTGAGGCTGATGAACGATCGAAATCTGAAGACGATTTTGAGATTATCTCTACTACGTCTAAGGATTCTCTTTCGTAAGTGCTTTGGGTCGTAATTGTTCACTCGACGGTCTAGTGCCGTCGCCTGTGGTGTTTCTTATGATTGAACATGATGTAATAGACTAGAAATAAAGTTTTAGAATAAGCTGAGGGCGATCATATTAGACGTTACTGCGTGCTGACTCGCTCGCCCAGGTAAAACTCACACCAACATTTTGGGGCTTTACATCATTCTGGTCGTGTCAATGTCTGCTGTGCTGTCTAGAAAGCTTCTCCGATCATGTTCGTACTTACCGACGACTAGGTACATCAACAGGCCAGGGTTTGTTAATCTAGCACGAACCTTAAAGATTCCGACGAGAGATTACGCACTCGACAGAAATGCTCGGCGGAGAGCAATACGAAAGCGAATTGACAACAAAGATGCCGGACTGTCAGGAGAATATGATACGACCGATCCTTATGTCGAGTATCACTACAAGAATGGTAAATTCAACGGTGGAAACGAGATCATCTATAGCAAGTATGGAGGTTCTATACAGCCAAATGATGGTATCGCCAGTCTTTTATCGCTGCCTCAACTAGTCATTGAAAGACAGCTTGAGATGATGAACGTGTTTTTGGTACGTGAATATCTACCCGAAGCAAGCAGCAGATGTGCTTATGACGATAACAGGGATTTGAACAAGCCAATAGATATGTGAGTAGCATCCAAAGATAGATCCTGTTGACCAGACTATTTCGGATACCAGTGGAAATCTTCTTGGGTACATGGAAGAAGAAGACTATGGTTGGTTCTTTGATAATAATCGCTAATAAAAAGGATTTACCAAGGCGATTATGCGCCAGATATATCGTCTACACAGACCATTTTCTGTTCGCGTGAGCGATGTACATGGCAACCATCTCTTGACCGTGAGTAGCCTTTATACTATTAGAAGTAACCATCTCCCAGATTCGACGCCCTTTCTCGTTCATAAACTCTCATATCAAGATACTGCTCCCGGGAAACAGAAACAGTGAAGATACAATGGTTGGCGAGGCACAGCAGAGCTGGCATCTCTGGAGAAGACGTTATAATCTGTTTTTGCGGTACGATTGTCGTTGACATACAGTTTGCTAACAGATAGAGAAGAGGTGTAAGTCGGCGTGGTTCCACAATAGCATTTTCTGACTGCGTTTTCAGAACGGACAGCTTCGACCAATTTGCCGCTATCGACGAGCCTTTCTTGGCCTTTGATTTTAATATACGCGACGAAGAGAGTAAATCACTTGGTTCAGTGAACCGAAACTGGGTCGGTTTGGGCCGAGAGCTGTTTACAGATACCGGTGTGTATATTTTGCAACTTGAGCCATCAAAAGTTGATGAGCTCACAGGAGAGACAGTTCCAGTACAAACAGCAAAACGTATGTCTTATGACGAAAGGGCTGTTGTCTTGGGAGCTGCCATTAGCATCGACTTTGACTATTTCTCTAGAAAGAGTAGAGGAGGGTATGTGTCGCTTTCATGTTGTCGCTATACTAACATAAAGTGGTGGCTTCTTGTTTTTCGATGATGTCTGAAAGGTTGCATTTTTCTTCAACATCTGCACGGACACAAATCCACTGATCTGCTACGAGATAGCAGTCAAAACAAGTAAACAGCTGACTCTAAATATCTATGTACAAATATTATAATAATATATCGTTAAACTAGTTTGCTTCGAAGACATCGGACTCTTGCCATTCCTTGTCAAACGGCTCAACGAGAGGTGTCACTCGAGCTTTCCAAACGTCCTCGCTGCTCCCATTCATAAGCTTCTCGGCCAATCTTTCCCTGTAGAACTGCTGTATTTTCTGCTTTTGAACCTCTTCGGTATCGATCGCAGTGAACATGCAAAATTTGAACGCTTGCCAACGATCGTTGCAATCTCTCATACTACCATAACGATATACATTGCGTACTTGACCACCGACACCGTAGCATTTGACCATTTCGTCGAATGCTTGAGTGCACGACATCGTATCCTGAAGGGTCAGTACAGAGTTGTATCGCCTACATACCGGGAACTGTGAGCCCACGGTTGGCAGCTTGCGTGCAGAATCGGCTAGACTTTCCTTGTCCATTACTTCACTAGATGTAGGCTCCTGAATCTTTGAGAATTTGTTTTCATCTGGTACGGCTGCAATCTCCGCGCTTAGTTGACTCCATAAATCTCCTAAACCGGCTTCTTCAATCAGACTTGCTTCCTCTTCTATATTTTTTATAAGCGGAGCATCCGTTGCCGCGGGCTCAATTGCTTCAGAGGCCGTGGATTTACTTCCACCTCGATTCCAAAGCCAGCCCATGATCGTAGAAAATATTCTGGAGTTGGAACGTGGTAAAATCAATCCGATGAATTGGGAGTAGGAAAAATCATTTAAAATACTTTTAGCCGCACTTCACGTTGTACATGACAGAATGCAGAGTTTTTATTATTTTGAAGATGTATGGCTAGTTACGAGCAGGACTTATGATCGAACATACGAACCGAATTACACAATGCTTCGTTAGAAATATAAAATACAAATATGAGATGCAAATATGCTTAAATGTGCAACATGGGCTTAAAGGCTTAAGTAGATTTGTTCTCATCGAAAAAGCTTGTCGTCCACCCTTCATATGTAGTCATAACAACAGGTTCGTCTTTTAAAGATTTTCGTTCGAAAGAGTCCATCTTAGACAGGGCAGAATAAAAAAATGCCACCTCATTAGAAAGTTCTGCCACAGCCGATTTCTCGATCTTCACCGGCCGCATTGAGCTCGTGACTATGGGGTTAAGCCCTCGTATATTTGCACACATCGCTGAGACAGGAAGATCGAAATACTTTGCATCCGGAGAACCGAGAAAGAAAGGCTCAATATCGGCGGGGCCCATATTGTTCTTATCTTTGCTGCGGATAAATTGCTTGTCATTTAGCGATAGTATGAATGATGTATCGTAAAGATCGCACTGGCTCCAGAACTCGGTCAAAGATTTGAGCTCATTGTCGTATAGACCTAAATCTGAAACAGAGCAAAACAGATCCGGTATATAGGGCCGGAAGTCTTCTAGAAGCTGTCTCGAGTCCAGACGTTCCTTGACATGATACAATATGTCGCTCATATTATATAGTATACGCAGCTTTCGTCGTGCTTCTGGAAGCGCTACACTGAGCGCGACCAGGTACTTCCCGAGAGCCCGAGCTCGCTGCGAGGTGGTAAGGAACTTGAGCACATAACCCTTGAAGGCCTACTCCAATGTAAGAAATTGCCACCCCAAAGCCACGAAGTACTTACCTTCACATTTTCACGCGAATTTTTAGCAAGCGAGCTTTCCAAAGCGTTGTGGATTTCATTAATAGTGATTGCGTTTATTTTGATTTCCCCGCTGCTGTTAGACTTCAGAAGCTCCGCTGAAAGCATCGCTTTAGCCATGTCAAGCTTTGGCCGCAAAGATATCATGGACATGGTGCCAGCCAGCTATCACTCGAGAGCAATCGAATGAGCGATCTGACGGTCAAACTATGACGATTGAGTTGGGAGAGACCGGAGGAGAGCATAACTATTTCGCGCCTCCCAGTTACCCGGCATTATTATATCTCTTCGGCATCGCGACGAGAGCCATAGATCACACACACCACCCTGCAAGATGTCTTCGGGATGGAACACAATTGAATCGGACGCTGTGAGTACTCAATCCCATGCTACTTACTAAATGATAGGGCGTTTTCACAGAACTCGTCGAATCTTTTGGAGCGAAATCAGTGGAGTTTGCCGAAGTTTTCACACTGGACCCGGATGAGCTGCGAAACATACAGTAACTATTTGCAAAAACCAGTAACTGACCAGAAAGGCCAATATATGGGGTGATATTCCTGTTCAAATGGACGCCTGAGCTTGCAAGATCTCCTGACAGCGACGAAAATGGCGTCTTTGATCGGGAAAGCTCAAACTTGTTCTTTGCCCATCAGAAGATACAAAATGCTTGTGCGACACAGGCCATCCTGTCCATCCTCTTGAATAGAGCGGACATACATATAGGAGAGACTTTGAATGACTTTAAGGAGTTCGTGGCGGACTTCGGTGCTGAAGTATGTGCAAACTATCATCGGGTACTGACTATATAGCTGCGGGGCGAGACGCTCTCAAACTCAGGTATGTCTTGCTCTGAGCTCTTATCCTGACCACAAGACTTGATTCGACATGTGCACAATTCATTTTCACGTCCAACGCCTTTTATCAATGAAGCAGCCATGAATCAAGATTCAACTACTGGCGAAGACGTGTACCATTTTATCGCATACACGGTCACCAACGGCAAACTTTACGAACTGGACGGCTTGCAACCATATCCCATTTCTCACGGCTATTGTGACGATGCCGTTTTTCCGGAAAGGATCACAGACGTGCTTACGAGACGTATCGCCCGTTATCCTGCAACTGAAATCAGATTCAACTTGCTCGCCGTGGTTCATAACCAATTGGAGCTTCTAGAAGCGGCTGGTGATATGGCAGGTGTCTTACAAGAGAAGGAAAAGAGAGCTACCTGGAAGCGAGAGTCTGTTTTGAGAAAACACAATTACGTGGGGATGATAAACGTACTCCTCAAAGGCATGGTGGCTGACACGCTTCAAAAAGAGGGCGAATCAGGGCTGGAAAAGCGGCTGGATGACGGAATGAGGAAGAGCATGAAACGCTTGGGACAGATGTGACATCTTGGAACAATTGGAGCAAACGTTGATTAGGCTAATACATCGACGAAACATGTCATTATGCCGAAGGGCCAGGCATATGATCCATTTCCGCTTCTATCCAGGCTGTAGTACCGTTGCTGGTGATCAGCTCAACCTCAATGGTTTTTACCTGATAAACGACTGATAGTTCCAGTCTTCTGGAAGTAAACGATCGATATCGTCTACCCATATGTAGCAATAAGCTTTTGAGGGTGCGTCTTCTCCTTGAACGCACACGTCAACCACCTCGCGTTTGTACTCACTGCCCTCGAACTGGTCGAGATATTGCAGCTGCTCTCGCGTTATATTCCGCACTAGTTTCCCGAGCACTGAGCTACCTTCGCTAGATATTATAGCTGGATACATCTCATCACTGAGAGCGTGTCGTTTATATCCGTGCAAGGTGCCATCGGTGAATACCAGATCGGAGAAGCTGCTGTAACGACATCCGCTCAGTACACGTTTAGTCACATCGGGTGACATGAGCGTCCCATAACTTCTGGTCAGCCCGAAGCTCCATGTAGACCATACCAGAATATGGCGCGCAGTGATGTGTCCTCGGAGGCCATATCTACACGAGTCGCTGTGTGGGTCAGACGCCATGTCCCAAGTGTGCGAAACGCGATCGCGACACTACAATTTTTTGGCACTCTAACTTAATTAACAATATAACATACATAGAATCATTGCTCTTGCGGCGTTCGAGTTGAAATGGTCAAAATATAAGTCTTTACAACATACTGGGTGTCGATATGATCAAACATAATCATTATGCAGACATAGCAATTTATACAATGTATCGAGGAGGTTCACATGAATGAGCTGCCTTTAGGTAGCGGACACATTAAACCACAGTCTCTGTCCGCTTGTCCTTGTCCTCTGCAGCTTTCTTGACGTCTAAAATTTGGCGGGGAGTCTTCACGTTGCTGAACGTAATTTTGCCAAGAGCTCCCTCTACCGAAAACTGTGATTGTTTTGGGTGGGCCTTAGCAGCCGCGAGAGCACGCTGCTGCATACGCTGCATGTTGTCCTGCTGACGACGATTGTTATAACGGGAACGTCTGCCAGGCTCATTGAGGTAATTTTGAGCTGCAACAGGAGTAGGCTTGTCATTGGCGTGCAATGCCGAATAAACCTGAAAATAAAAGTCCTCCGCAAACGGATCTTCGGTGATTAACTGCTGCAACTGTATGCGGGTAATGTAGTGCTTGTCAGAAGTTGTCATGAGCCCGTTATAGCGCGCAAGGCGAGCGTTTGTGAGCTCATTCATTATTGATTTTTCAGACTGAAGAGTCATTCGGCTCTGCTCCTCCATAACCTCTGAAAATTTGATGGGACCACGCGGGGGCTGATGCTGATAGGGCTGTTGAGATTGACCCTGGGCTGACTGCTGTTGTTGCTGTTGCTGTTGCTGTTGCTGTTGCTGTTGCTGTTGCTGTTGCTGTTGCTGTTGCTGTTGCTGTTGCTGTTGCTGTTGCTGTTGCTGTTGCTGCTGCTGTAGCTGCTGCTGCTGCTGCTGTTGCTGTTGCTGTTGCTGTTGCTGTTGCTGTTGCTGCTGCTGCTGCTGTTGCTGCTGCTGCTGCTGTAGCTGCTGCTGCAGCAGCTGTCTCTGCATCTCCTTACGCAGCTGATCATTCGATTCCTGGGAAGTGACACTGGTATCCCGTACCATTTGAGTGGGTAGCGAAGTACCTATATCAGGTTGCCGGCCATTCTGCTGCATCCTGTAATAGTCCTGCATCTGTTGCTGCTGTTGGTGATTGCCGCTACGGCCGGCGTTCGGCATGTTCTGAGGATTGAAGGCTTGGACCGAACCCTGCTGGTATTGGTGCGGCTGGTGCGGCTGGCGCTGAGGGTGCTGAGGAAGCTGCTGAGAAATGGGGGGCAAAGTTGAGTCCGAAGACATCTGGTTCATCATGGAAGGATAGCCGCTAGGGCGATGCTCGTGCTGCTCGTTGTATGCCAACTTGCTGTTAGGATACATGAACATAGGATTCGGAGGCATTTGTGGGATTTGAGACGGTCCATTGTAACCTTGAGGCATGCCATATGAATACTGAGACGGGGGCATCATAGCCGGATACGGCGCATCTTGCTGGGCCATTCCAGGAGGTGGCTTCGGCTTCGAAAGAGCCAGCAGTTGTGCTTCGACTTCTTCCAAACTCATGAACTTGCGCTGCGTGTGCCCAGCAGCCGACGGCATTGGTTGTTGCTGGTGCATCTGTAGAGCCTGCGACTGTAGATGCAGCTGCTGCTGTTGGCTGCGCAGGCTTGCCTCGAAATCCTCAGCGGATATAGCAGCCTTAGGTTGCTTAGGGAACTCGTCCTGTGCCCAGAGCGACTCCATGGGCTGAAGGTCAGGAATCTCGAACATCTTGTTCGTTTTCGGGGCCGATCTGGGAGCGGGCGCAGTCGCCTCGGCGGACTTTGTGCGCAACCGACTGGAGGCATAAGGGTCGATCGTAGCAGTCTGACTAGAGAAATCGAAGTCCTTGCCTGATTTGTTAGAACAGCCTTTGGAGTGTTTCATACCTACGGGCTCATCGCCTCCAAATGTTTCGTCATTGAGTTCATCAAAACCTCCCTGGTCGAGTTCATCCGCGAGGCCGTCGTAAGTGTCTTCGAAGTCGAATCTAGCTTGTAAGCCGATGTCCGATCCTGCGGGCGCCCCCGTTGCTGTCCACAGCCATCGTAACCGCATCATCTTGCAATCAGACCCACAAGAACACCTACCCTTCTTCGCTGTCGAAGTACGCATTCCCCGCGCTTCGAGAGTCATTGTACTTTTCATGGTTCTGCCGAGAGTCCCCTCGTTGAGAGGGGGGCAGCGACGGATCGAAACCAAAAAAAGACATACGGATGCCAAAAGTCGTCCGCTTAATTTCTGGAGCCTAGACAGTAATTATATAGCTCCGTCGCTTGGTCGAAAGAGATATATTCAAAGCCTGTATACGCTGAGCGACCAGGAGTAAATTTTTTTGGTGTTGTGCTTTCTGAGCCTTTTGTTCCGTAGCTAGAGTGATAACACAGATGCCGATGCAACGTAAAAGTACAATTTATCGGGCTATAGCACATTATTTGCATAGAGTTTATACGCATATGCTTCACTTATGGTGCCGCCCTCTGTTGTTTGATAGAATCGAACACAGAAGAACGAGTGCCGCACAAAGAGAGCCGTGGATTGATTATCTACCTGGCCGTGCCGATTTGCCACTGGTGTGACCGGACAGCCTGGGATTGCGTGCGCAAGAATGAGCTCGATGGGCTTCTGTCGAAGTAACAGCATTGGCTAAGAGCCGAGCCGGCCTTGCTGACGGCGTAGACTGGCCTGGCAGCTCCTCCACTATTCGTATACACAGTCACGTAGAATCTCTACGAGGTGAAACGACTCCTTGGTGAGTCCACGACAATTTTGGCGTATGCAGGCGTGCGGAGTTGTACGCAGGAGATACGTACAATTGTACAAGGCTGCGGGCTGCAGCCATGCGGACGCACACTGACTGCATGACGTGCGGCGCGATAGTAGCCCGCCATGAGCCGCATGCCCTGCGGCTCCGCGTGGATTGCGGTCACGCTTACTCGAGAGTTCTAGATAGCGCCTGACGACCACCAGTGTGTCGCCCGACACAAGCCCAAGAGTCGTCGTGGTGAAGCCGTGTCTGCTTATGTGCCCACCGGGGCGCTTAGCAGGGCCATCTACGGCATAGTGTAGTCTAAATGGTCTAGGACGAAGCCGCCACGGCCGCAGCCAGGACGCGACTTTTTTAGCGAACGGGCGGACGAAAAAAGCTTTGGCACAAAAAGAGAACAAGACGTCCTCTTCAACACACCCAGGCTCAATTCTTGCCATTCTGTAACCACAGCCGCAGTTCTCGCCGGGAATTTCCAGTACAGCCGTACAAAATGTTCAGATTGTCTTCTTTCTCGTCCGCACTCGCGCGTACTCAATTGTCGGGAGCTACGAGCGCTCGTATGGCCGCTGCTCGTGCCGTTTGCGGAGGCAGCCGGTTGCAGCTGACGACACCGCTTCGACGGATGTACGCAGACCAGCCGTCGGGCGGTAATCCTTCGAAAAAGCCTCCAAAATTCTTCCACCTGGTGCTAGTTGCGCTCGGTGGCACGGCTGCGTTCGTCCTGGCAGGCAATCAGATTCGGAAGCGTAAGTGGCCAGGAGTGGGCACGCTGACCGCCAGAAAAGGGTGCGGCCTCCGAGAAGAGCAACATTATTCCGGCGCCGGTCCCGACTGGTCCGGCGTTTGCCAAGAGTGAGGTCCTCGTGATCTTCGTTCTGGGAGGACCTGGGTAAGTGCAGCGCGACGGCGCGGCTGACGGCAGTGTCGGCAAGGGCACACAGTGCGCCAACCTTGTGCGCGATTATAATTTTGTCCACCTCTCGGCGGGTGACCTCCTGCGCGCCGAGCAGAAGCGCGAGGGTTCGCAATACGGCGAGCTGATTAAGACCTATATCAAGGAGGGACAGATTGTTCCGCAGGAGATTACTATCGCCCTGCTCGAACAGGCTATGCGCGAGGCCACTACTGAGGGCAAGTCCCGCTTCCTGATCGACGGCTTTCCCCGTAAGATGGACCAGGCCATCAAGTTTGAGGAGGACGTGGCTGTCAGCGACTTTACGCTTTACTTCCAGTGCACTGAGGAAATCATGCTGCAGCGGCTCCTCAAGCGCAGCGAAACCAGCGGCCGTGATGACGACAACATTGAGTCGATCAAGAAGCGCTTCCGCACCTTTGTGGACACCTCCATGCCTGTGATCCAGTACTTTGGCATCCAGAACAAGGTCGTCACGGTTCCGTGTGATGACACGCCCGAGAACGTCTACGCGATGATCAAGGCCAAGATCAACGAGCGCCTGACTGTACCCATGAAATAGGGTGCTATGCCCTAGCGCACGCAACGGCTCCACTGTCGTTTATAGAGACTCACCGGATACTATCATTAGCCTTCAATGGCGATACATGTAATTATAAGAATGCTCGGCAGACAGATCTGTCAAGAATAAACTCGTTTAAAGTACAAGTGCGCGCACTCGCCGGAACAGTCGTGTAGAAGCTATTTATTATAAAACAGAGATCACGATGGGACGTACGAATACAAACTCAGGAAAACAATCTTTTTGAGACAAGGGGGGGAGGTGCTGGAATAGAGATGACGGTCTAGGAGGAAGTGCTATGAACGCTTTTGTTGTGCTTTATGACGAGGCCTCGACGGCGGTGGGAGTCGCGGCGGCGGCAGCAGCAGCAGCCTTCTCGGCAGCCTTCTCAGCAGCAGCCTTCTCGGCGGCCACAGCAGCAGCGGCGCTCTTCTGCGTGGCACGCTCGGCATTTTCCCGAGCGGCGCGGATGACATGCAGAATTCCGGTGAGCGATGACTTCCAGTTGTCGAGACGGCCCTTGAGGTTGGCCCAGTCGTCAGTGGCGAACGAGCGGATGGTAGCACGATGGACAAACAGCTTTTGGTCGAGCTGCGAAAGTTTTCCCTCGATGAGACCAGCGCGAATAACGTCGATCACCCACATTTCGACGTCCGAGCTGTTGATCTGCAGGTTGGACGAGATAGCGCCGTAAGTGAGCACGCCATCCTTCGACGCAGACGCCAGCGAGGCCAGAGTCAACAGACGGATCTTGTGGTAGAGCGCCTCCTCAGGCAGGCCCACTTTAGCAATGTAGCCGGGGTTCGCCTTGGCGAACGTGTCTAGGTCGGCAAGCACACCAAAGGTAAATATATGGAGCAGCTCGAAGAGCACAGTGTTGGACTTGCTTAAATCCTGGATGGGCGCCAGCGCAATCAGCTCGTCGTACTGGAGTGTTGACGGCGAGGTAAGAGCAATCAATACCAGCTTCTCGGCCAGCGGCTGGACGGCGGCACCAGGCTCCGAGCCGAGTATCCGCAGAGACTTCAGCAGGTATGTGTACGACGCCTTGATGTCGATGGACGAGAAGGCATCGGAGATCTTGAGATACAGCTCCGACTGCTGCGCGGGCTCGACGCTCCAGTCTGTCAACCACTGCGGCAGGAACTTGAGCTGCGAGATGACGGCCTCGTGGTTACCGGTAGATACCGCAATGTCGAAGATCACGTTGAAGACGTCAAAATGCAGACCGGAGTCGGGCAGCAGATTGTTGAAGAAGTTGGTGGCCACCGAAAGCACGGCAACAGGGTAGGTCTTCGCGGTCTGCTTGATATTTTCCGAGATCTTGGGGAACAGCGCCCGCAGATCGGCAGAGTAGCTCAGCACGTACATAAATAGGTTGTATGCCGGCTCAAAATCTGGCGTTAGCTGTGGTCAAGCGTGCACGTACCCTTCTCAGCGGCGCGCACCAGCACGTCCACATGAGCAATCAGAATTTCGAAAGCCTGCTCCTTCACGCCAGCCTGGCTGACATACTGCCGAACCTGAGGTGCAATCGCAGGGCCAACACCGTGCTCCCGACGCAGATAATCAATAAACTCAGTGAGCTCCTGGATCAACTGCGAGCGCGAGTTGTCGGTAATCAGAAATGCCTTGTTGTACGCAGCATCCATCTTGTCTGTTTCGTCGGCTGAACCCGTTAGCACTGTCCACAATACATCACGCTTAGAGCCTTTCGCCGCCATGCTCCTGCGTATATGCGCCCGGACCTACCTCGATAAACGATAAATTTCACGCGAATCTATGGGCCGTTGTATAATGGACCTCAGTTGCTCTGTAGTTCTGCTCTAATTTTTTGCGATTTTTTTTTCTCTGGCGTTGAGCGTTTCAGCCGGGTAACCGCACTCTTACCTTCTGATCGGTCAGAGGTGTACACGCGCGAGTTGACCAGCGGTCCCAGATATACGCATACGCGCCCCGGTACGAACGCAGTATTCACTAAACCTAAACAGGAGAAATCTTCAACCCATTTGCAACTTCCAATTTCGCGCAACGACAGATTTTGCTGACAGCCAAGTCGCCAGCACAGATAGCGCTTGGATGCGGTGGAGAGCAGGCTCGCAGGCATCCAAACACGTTCGGAAGGACTAAATCTGGGCCTCAGCAACAGGCACGCTGCGTGCGGGAGCAAGTCGCGATAAGTGGTGATTGACGTCGTGTGAGCGGATTGGAGGAGCGATGTCGGCTCCTACCAGATTCCAGCTGGCGGCGTCGAAACCACGGTCGTCGGGTCGAGGCGACCTGGCGACGTTCTTCCCAGATCGGGTAGATCAGGATGGTGGCGGGGGCACAGCCGGCGCGGAGCCCGGGGGCGCGCCGGGCGGGTCGTCAGGGTCGTCGGCGGGGTCGCAGACTAGCTCGAGCTCGTTGTCATCGCCGCAGACTGACACCGATCGGCTGATCAGCCAGGCAAAGGAAGCCATTCGGCGCGACCGGGACGGACGCGGGACAGCGCGGAGCGCGGCCCCGAGCTCGAACCTGAGCGTGAGTGCGAGCGCGAATGGGTCGCAGACGAGCGCAACGAATGGCGCAAACGGCTCGGCACTGGTCGCGCCCCCGGTCGCGCGCACGTCAGTGCTGGAGCTGAAGGGCAAAAAGTACAAGATCACTTACGACCCGGACCTGGACAAGCACAAGAGTAAAGGCAAGCAGCCCATTTACCAGTTCAATGGCAAGGGCTCGCGGCTGCCGGCGACCGATCCACGCAAGCTCTGCCGGGACTACCCAAAAAACAATGACCGGTCGCAGAAACGCAAGTATCTACCGAGCACGTTGACCGTCTGCCGGTACGTGTTTGACCAGCACTCGGTAGAGCCCAAGCCGCCGTCGCAGATCTTGGTGTCGAACATATCCAAATTAATCACGGACAACGCGGTGGCGGTCAATTTCAAACGGTTCGGCGAATTTGAGGAGTTTTGCATCCAGCGCGATCCGACGACGAACGCGTCGTTGGGCCTGTGCCTGATTAGGTTCAAGAACACGAGTGCCAAGGATTTGGCCTCTGGGCATCACGCGGCAAAGAAGGCACTCAAGGAGGCAGCAAACGGCAAGATGAAAATCGGGATCGACAGTGTCGTGGTCGAGTTCGACGAGGAGGGCACCAAGTGCCGCGATCTCGTTGATAAGCTCTGCGCGGAGAACGCGGCGGGACGCAAGGCTGCGGCAGCCGCTGCTGCAGAGAATGCCGCGAAGCTCGCGCCCCCGCCGGCCAAGACGCCGCCGCCACTGGTGTCGAAGGAGTCGTACAAAGACAGCAGTCGCAGCCGTGGTCGGTCTTCCTACCGGGACTCGCGGTCGCGGTCACGCACACCGTCGCGGGCGCGATCCTACACTCGTTCGCGGTCGCGGTCGGGATCGTGGTCGCCTCGGAACGATCGACGCGAGCGCTACAGCCGTGGTCAGCGCGACTCGGACTACCACTACAGTAGCCGAGGCCGATCGAGGGAGGACAGCGTGATCGACGACATCCTTGACAAGATTGGCCCGGACCCGTACATCTTCATCTCCGACAAGTACGTGCCTGTGTCTCGCGTGTACAACTCGGATATAAAGGACTATTTGCGTGACTACGACTGGATCAAAGTCTATTCAGAGGAGCGCATTGGGTTCTGGGTCGTGTTCGACAGCCAGTCGGAGGCGCGGGCGTGTTTCAGGCAGATGGACGGTCGACTGATCTTCAACTATCGGCTGAATATGGACCTGCACCTGCACCGCGAGCGGTCAGGCCGCCGGCGCCGAGACGACGACGACAGACGGACACCGCATGCTGAGAAGAGGAGCTCTTTGGCGGCCAAGAGCGCTGCAAAGCCCTCACACGTCCCGATCGTGCAGCCAAAGAAGTCGACGGACCCCGTGAAGGACGCGTCCGCGCTGGTTTTAAAGGAGCTTACAGAGATGTTTCGCAAAGACGTCAAGGAGCGAATCACAATTCCCAAGATCTACGACGTCTTGGCGGCGAACGCGACGCAAAAGTCTGTGGCCGGCGGCGCGGTGGATGGTTTAGCGGACAAGACTGCCCATCCGGTTAAGGTTGAGCCGGCGGCCGTTCCGGAGAAGAAGATCGAGGACGCGCTGGACGTGATGAACTTCAGTGGCAAACTGCCGTCGCTGCCGCGTTTCAAGAAGCGTAACCAGACACCGATGTCGCGCAAGACGCTGACGCGCAAACGGCCGCTGAACCACCAGCTCAACTCGGAGGACTCGCGGGACGACATCATGGATGACATCGACCGCAGTGGGACCGCGACACCAGACGGTGTGCGGACGGGCAGCGCGCGGCGGTCGCTCTTGCAGAGTGAGCTGGAGAGCGATATGCTGGATAGCTTGGGCGGCAGCGACGAGGATGCTGAGAACGACGACCTCGAGACAGGTGGGCTCAGGAAGGGTCTCAAGCGCAAGTCAGAGGAAGACGGCAAGGCCGAGCGCAAGCGCAAAATGGTCCACGTCGACTTCACGACTTCGGAAGAGGAGGACGACGATGATGACGACGAAGATGATGACGACAACGACGACGAGCGCGTCGATGGCGACTCGGTCATGACGGGCATGGACGAGATGCCTGGTGAGGCCATGGCGGACCTGTCATACTGGATGCCGAGCGAGAAGCTGCGGGCCGAGACGGACGACGCCGACAGGCTGATGGACCTCGACGGTGTGCAGAGCAGCCTGATGGACGAGGAGGACTACCAGCTACTGGCGATCGCGCTCGAGGATCAGCCGCAGGCCGAAATCATCAACGCCGACTTCTGGTGTTGGCAGCACAAGCAGGCCAAGGCCAACCGACTAGGTGGTGTGGTTGGTCCGACTAAGCGCCTGCGACCGTCGGACGAATACAATAAGCAGCACTCCACGGGCTCGGCGCGCACTGAGGGGTACTACAAGATCCCCGAGACCGACAAAACAGACTACTTAGAGCACCGCAAGCGACTGCGCAAGAAGAGGGCAGACAACGCCGCAGCCGCGGCCGCCGGCGTGCCGCCGCCCGCAGCCCCCAAGAACGAGGGCGAGTCCATGTCGTCGCGTATGAACCGCATCAACAACCGCAAGCTGGCCGCGGACATCACGCTGCAGAAGCAGATGCTCAGCACTGAAAACGACGTGCTCCGGTTCAACCAGCTCAAAAAGCGCAAGCGCGCCGTCCGCTTCGCGCGTTCGGCCATCCACAACTGGGGCCTCTACGCGATGGAGAACATCGGCGCCAACGAGATGATCATTGAGTACGTCGGTGAGGTCGTTCGGCAGCAGGTGGCCGACATGCGCGAGCGGCGGTACATCAAGAACGGTATTGGCTCGAGCTATCTGTTCCGGATCGACGAGAGCACGGTCGTGGACGCGACCAAGCGTGGCGGCATCGCGCGCTTCATCAACCACTGCTGCACGCCGTCTTGCACGGCCAAGATCATCAAGGTTGACGGGCAGAAGCGGATCGTGATCTACGCGCTGCGCGACATCACAGCCAACGAGGAGCTCACGTACGACTACAAGTTCGAGCGCGAGGTCAACTCGGAGGAGCGCATCCCCTGTCTGTGCGGCTCGGCGGGCTGCAAGGGATTTTTGAACTAACACGCCATCGCATTCGATCACAGATCTAGTTCTTGCATAGCACTCTGTACTCTAGGGATTTTGCGTTGATCATAGGCACTTTTGTTTTATGTAACATAGTATGAATACATTGCAGCGAACCGGGGGCTACTGCACGAGGTGGCCAGGCAGGAGGAAGTTGGGGATAGAGTCGCGGATGTGGTAGACGTGGCCGCAGCTGGCGCACGTCATCTGGCCGTTGATGATCTGGGTCTGGGGTCAGCGCGTCCGGCCGCGACGTACCTCGAGCAGGAGCGTGTGCAAGTCCCGCAGGAGCTGCTCGTCCGCGGTCGTGGCCTCGGGCTTGTCCGCCGGCAGGCTCTCGTTACCGAGCTGGGGTCAGTCGGGTCTCGCGGCGTCGTACCTCGCGTGCGGTCGTCAACAGCGCGGGCCAGTCGATCCGCGGCAACACGTTCGCCACAAACTCGGGGTTGAATTCGACGTCCTCGTGCACGAGCTCGAGGCTGGCACGATCAAAGTGTAGCGGAAAGCAGTCGGGCGAGGCCGCACAGGCCTTGACCGTGCACTGCACAAAGTTCGTCGTCAGCAGCTTCATGGTGCGGACGGGGCCTCGGGCGGCGGTCTCGGGCGGACGTCTGTGAGGCGCGCGGCGGTCGGGCGGACGCGAATCGGTGGGATCGCGGCTGATCTGCGGTCGTTGTCGGGTGCCGGCAAATTTTCTGCCTTTTGGGTGGTTGGGCCGTCACAGATCTGGCGATATAGTCGGGTGCACAAGTTGGCCGACGACAGACCACCACCCCAGGCACGCGCACGACTACGACAACACGGGCATAGCCGCGCCGGACGAGGCTGCCGAGAGACATTGAGACGAACGCGAGAGGTTCAGGACGAATCCGCGAGCGCACGAGCAGACAGCCGAGAAGGGCCAGAACCACAAAGAACAGGGCACCGACCGGGCACGGAAACAGTGAGTGTGCGCGGCCACGGCCGGAGCTGACACCAGTGAGCGACCGAGTGCTGCAGCCGCGGGCCATGCGGCCATTCTCGCCGCCGGTGCGGATGGAGAGCATGTCGCTCGAGGACCTCGAGCCGACTGAGCGGCCGGGCTCGGCCAGCAGCTTGCTGTCGGGCCAAGGCAACTCGCGATCGATGGCTTCGCTGGCGCAGTCGGCGTTGCAGGGCATCTTCGGGGCCAACATGGACGAGAGCCGGATGGGGACGCCGGACCCGACGGTTGGCGCGGCGACGGCGGCGGCTGGGCGGGCGCGGGCGGCGACGGCCGCGCGGGCGGCCCAGCTGCCGGCGCCGCGCTCGCGAGTCGGCGTGGTCGCCGCCGTCGGCGCGCTTTTCGCACTCGGCGTCGCCTACGGCCACCTGGTGACGCATCTGCGCGACCAGCACTACGTGACGCCGGCAACGCTGGACATCGACCTTGTCGGCAGCTTCACGCTGACGTGGGGCGTGCTCGGCGTAGCGCTCGGCGCACTGCTGCCATTCGTTGACGCGACCGCGCCGGCCGTGCTGCGGCCGCGCGAGCAGTGGACGGGGCCGGCCGACTGGACGTCGGCCGTGCGCGCGATCGGCATCTTCATCGGCGTCTCGTACGGCATTGTAAGTGAGCGCGCGATCCCGCTGACCCCAGCGCAAGCTGCCATGGACGTCGACGCTGCAGTCGGCGACGACGCTGGCGCTCGTCAACCCGGCGCTGTGGTTCATCATGGACGCCACCGCGACAGGCTTTGCGCTGTCTTCGGCGACCGCCGTCGTGGGCTCGGTCGCCATGGCTGTGCTCTTCCCGAGCCACTTGCCGGCGACGACCGAGTGGACCGAGGACTACATCGCCGTCGTGACGTGGATCGCTTCCGTCGGCTTTTGCAGCAGCGTCTGCTTCGGCGCGGTCGGCCGCAAGCTGCTAGCGACCGCCAAATAGGCTCACGCATTAAATTCCAGACTATACACATGAGCGTAGACGGCCAGACGGCGCGGGCGACCGGGCCCGCGCGGCCTACTCCTTCTTGTCGCCGCCGAGGCTGCGGTCAGCGCGGCAACGGGAGGACACTTACTACCAGTAGTTGACGAAGCGAGCGCCCTGCGCCAGCTGGGCGGTTTCGTTGACAAGGTGGCAGCCTGTGGTCAGTGTGCCCGAGCGGTAGCGTACCGAACAGCAGGTAGTTGACCGGGCGGATCGCGAGCCTGATGTCAGCGCACTCAGCGAGCATACGTACGAGTACTTCATGAACACGAGCGAGTAGATGACGAGCGAGCCAGTCATCGGGCCCGAGATCAGCGTAGGGTCCTTCTTGAGGTCCATCACGGCCGCCACGGGGATACCGAAGTTCGACACAGGGCCTTGGGTCAGCGAGCATCAGGCATTGAACATACCCCAGAAGTGAGTCGAGCAGACATCTGCGGTCAGGTGAGCCGACGGGGGTACTTACACCTGCTGGTCAGCGATTGCTACGAGCGACAGAGGTAACGCAGCAGCGGTCACGCCAACTGCCGGCGACTGGCTGCCGCCTGGTGACGGCCCATTGCCGTCTTCGGCGGCCGGCCAGCGGCCTGCGGCAGCCTGCCGACTGATCGCACGACAGCCGACGTTCACCCATCGACCACCGACCGAGGCCATCAGCGCCCCGCGTCGACAACTTACTTCACGAAGTCCTTGCTGAACAGGAAGTTCTGGAATTTGGTCAGAGCGCTACCGGAGCCAGACATTGTTGCAAACGATTGAATTGTTGGTGGAGAGGAGCAAAAAATTCCGTCTTGTACAAAACATCGCAGATAGGCGCTTAGGTCACCCAGGGCTTACCGACACGCCCGACCCCCCGCTCTACACCAACGCTAGGCCGGAGTGACCATTGCTGAGTCTACGTTGGGCTGCAGCCTCGCGACAGCGGCCGCGCGAACCCGAGCGCGAATCGGCTGCGGATTCGCGGCGATCGTAGATTGCGGTGCTGTCATACAGCCGCTGCGGGATATGGACCACGACCCGGGCTCGGAGAGGCGACCCGGGTGACCCCTGTGGTGTGGCGTATTGCCGCGGCGGGCTTAAGCCACGCGCAAAATGCCGCTCAGTACGGCCGTGTACTGATGGGGCGACAGACGCAGGTACCTGGTACCTGTGAACCAGCCGCCTGGTTTATGGCGTTGATCGTACCCGGTGCGGCTGGGCCACGTCGGAGCCGGGTCCGCCGGTGGGCGGGTCCTGGCTCTCCCTGCGAACGCAGCCAGCACAGTCAGCCGGATGTTGGTCTGCGGCAACTGGCGGGCCACAGTAATACCCTCCGCGGCCGCGTGGGGCCTCGAGTCCCGCTTGCAACCGGCGCACGGCATTCTGATACCGCGTCGGGCCCACGCTGCAGCCGTGCGCTGGCCGGGCCGGCGTGCTCCGCCGCGGGCCGCCACGACCCGTACTCGTCGTCGACCCGGCTCGTCGACCCGGCCCGTCGACGACCTGACCCTACATGATCTCCATTGTCCAAGCGTCCATTGATCTATCTACGCCAGCGCGTGCGCCAGCAGGCGCAGGTAGCCGGCCACGCTGTCGTACAGGTCGTCCTCCGACAGGCGCTCGTTGTCCGCATGCGCGTACAGAATGCTGCCCGGGCCATACAGGTACTTCTTGTGCTTGCCCGCCAGGTGGGGCACGTCGGTACCGTACGAGCATGCAATGGTGTCGAAGCCCGGCACGTCGTAGTCCAGGATGACCGGGTCGTAGGTCAGCGTGATGTCGAGCTCGACGTTGTCGACCGCATCCACCACGGCCTGCATCTTCTCGACGACCGCAGGCATGTCGGCGGCAACACGGACCGCAATACCGGCCGAGGCCTTGGCCGAAACCACGTTCGCTGTCGTCAGCGCGTCCGTCTGTCCACTTACCAGCCACACCGCCGTCCAGCGTGCCCACGTTCAGCGTCGTGTTTCCGAGCAGCGGCGACGCAGGTAGGGCTAGCTTGCCGAGGCCGTACGCAGCCTCGACCAGGAAGTAGTTGGCATCGATGCCCAGCTCGGGGTAGCCCGAGTGGCTCGCCTTGCCGGTCGCGTACATGTCGGCCAGCAGCAGGCCCTTGTGGCCGACGGCCAGCTTGCCCTCCGTAGGCTCGCCAAAGATGACCGTCTCCCAGGTCAGGCCGAGCTTGGCCGACGCCGTCGTCATACCAATGCCGTCGGTTTCCTCGCCGACCACAAACAACAGCGCCACGTCGCCCACCGACACGTTCTTGGCCGCCGTCATCTCTTGCAGCGCCGTGATCTGTGCGGCCACGGACGCCTTGGCGTCCACGCTGCCGCGGCCCCAGATGTAGCCGTCGTGGACCGAGTGCGGGATGTACGGCGGTACTGTGTCGATGTGCGACGTCAGCAGCACCCGCGTCGACCGCTCGTTGCCCTGGTACGCAAAGACGTTCGCTCGCGGCGGCTCCTCCGACACCGGCTGGAGCTCGACCGTGTATCCGCGCGCGGTCAGGTACGTCTGCAGGAACTGGGCCACGCCATATTCTGCTGTCAGCCGCGCCGGTCCTCGGACGTACCATTGCCCGTCACAGACGGAATCTCAATCAGCTGCCGGTGCAGACCGATAACGTCGTCGGGGCCGATGGGCGCCGTCACCGGCGACGAGCCGTTCAACGACGAGAGCACAGCATAAACTATGCCAAACACTGCGCAGAGCGGCAGGAACACCGTGTAGATTTCCGAATAGCGCCGGAGATATTCGCGCGGCGTAGGCATGGTGTATTCGTTCGATCGTCCGGTCGTTCGGTCGAGTTTTGGTCGAGGGTCGGTCGTGTGCGATGGGGTGGGTCGGATGGTGTCGGAGACGACAAACAATGACGCTCGACACCACACCAAACCACCCCGGGCCGGATTTCAAGCAGGCCTGACAACGCGACTGTGGACAGCGTGCTGCGGCGAAAGGCTCCAGGGTTTCTGAGGCGAGGTGTGGCCGCGATCTGCACGTTGACGACGACAGAGACGGCAATGGGCGCGCCCAGGACGGCGCATACGGGGCCGACGCTGACACCACGATCGCCAACGTTCCCGCGCCGGCCGGTCCACGTCTTGGTCGACTGGGATGAGACCGTGACCGCGCGTGATACGCTCGAGGTGCTTGCAGACGCGGCCTATGGCGCTCACGCCCGGGCCGGCCGCGCGGTAGAGCCCTGGAAGCACTTTGTGGACACGTATCTGGCGGATTACTCGACCAAAGCGGCGTCGCTGCCGCCGCGGAAGACAGCAGAGGACGAGGCTGAGTTTGCGGTGGCAATGCGGCCGGTCGAAGACGCGTCTGTGGCCCGCGTGAGCGCTGGTGGCGTGTTTGCCGGACTGACCCCGGTCGATCTAGACTCGGCTGCAGCCGCTGTGGACGCGCTCGTGCGGCCTGGCTGGTGGGAATTCTACGCAGACGTGCAGACGAAGGCCTCGGTCGCTATCTGCAGCGTCAACTGGTGCGCCAGTGTGATCCGGCGGGTGCTGGCCAGCCGAGGATCGAGCGAGATCGCCGCCAACGACTTCGAGCTCGACGCCGACGGTACCACCACCGGCACCATCACCGGCACAATGCGGGCGAGCCCCGACAAGGTGGCGGTTGTCGACCGTGCACGGGAGGACAGCCGTGTGGTCTACATCGGTGACAGCGGGACCGATCTCGGAGCGCTGCTGACAGCCGACACTGGGATCATCTTCGACAGCGGCAAGGGCTTTCCTGCCCGCGTGCGGGCGCTTGGCATCGCAGTCGAACCCATCGAGGCCTATCGTGCTCACGCCGTCTCGCGCGGTCGCACGGTCTTTGTCGCACCATCGTGGGCCGCCATCACTGACGCCCGAGTGGTAGATATGGAACAGTAGTGGATTCTGCTAGATCACAACTTCTCGTAGTCGAGCTTGCCCTCCAGCTTCTTGGCCTCGGCGACCTTGCGCACGGCCTTCATGAGGTCGTTCTGGACAATATAGTCGCGGTCGTCGCGGATGGCAAAAAAGCCGGACTCGGTGATGACGTTGCGGATGTCAGCGCCGTTGAAGCCGTCGGACATCTTCACAAGAGCCTCGTAGTCGATAGTGCCCTGCTTCTGGACGCTCGACGCGTGGATCTTGAAGACTTCGAGCCGACCGACCTCGTTCGGCAGCGGGATCTCGATCTTGCGGTCGAGACGGCCGGCACGGAGCAAGGCCGGGTCCAGGGTGTCCGGCCGGTTGGTGGCCATGATGACTTTGGTCTTGCCGAGCTGGTCAAAGCCGTCCATCTGGTTGAGGAGCTCCATGAGCGTGCGCTGGATCTCGCGGTCGGCAGACGTGCCCTCGCTGAAGCGACGGCCGCCGATGGCGTCGATCTCGTCCATGAAGATGATGCACGGCTCGTGCTCACGCGCGTATCCAAACATCTCGCGGATAAGCCGCGCGGACTCGCCAATGTACTTGTCGACGATGGCCGACGCCGGCGAGAAGATGAAGTTACAGCCGAGCGTGGCCGCGACAGCTTTGGCCAGCAGCGTCTTGCCTGTGCCTGGCGGACCATAGAGTAGTACACCCTTCGGCGGCTTGATGCCCACGCGCAGAAACAGCTCTGGGTTCTTCAGCGGCAGCTCGATGACCTCGCGGATCTCGCGGATCTGCTCGTTCAGGCCACCAATGCCCGCGAACGACAGGTCACCAGGCTTGAACGTCGTCATGTTGTACACGAGCGGGTCCACCTCGCGCGGCAGCATGCGCATGATCGTGAGCGTGGTCATGTCCAGCGCCACGCGCACGCCCTGCTTGAGCTTCTCCTTGTCGACCTTGCTGCGACAGCCGACCACGTACCGCGGCCCGGACGACGCCTTGACGATGACTATCGTCAGCCCGGTCGCGCGCCCCACTTACATCGCTCGTCATCCAGCTGTTTCAGCACCTCGCCGATGATTTGGCCGACACTCTGTAGCGCCTTGATGTCCTGCCGTCAGTCCTGCGCGCGCGCGCCCACTCACGTCTTCCGTCCGCTCATAGTCCTTCTGCAGTCCTTTGATGCTCATCCGCAGGTCCTTGAGCTTGGCGTCCCACTCACGATGCTCCATCAGCTTGCGCTTGAACCCGTCCAGCGCGCGCTCGCGCTCGCTGTCCACGGGAGCGCTCTCGCTGGCGAGCAGCGGCTCCGATTCGCCCGTCGACATCCTGTGTGCGGCTCGCAGGCGCTGTGTGCTATGTGCTCTAGCCTCGTGCCGGATCCAGCGGATAGTCCGATGGATGCCTGCGTGCGATGTCGATATGGACGCCGGTGATGGTGTCCAGAGATGGAGAGAGGGTGCGATCGCCGACAGAATTTACTATGGAACATGCTGGCACCACGCCGCGCAGCGGCGACCACGCCGGGGCCACACCACACTCCGACCGGCCCCGGTTTCTGAGGGCAGCCATCGGGATTATCGGGGCCTCATGACGCTGCAGTTGGCCGGCCGGCCGGTCACGGCGCAGCGGCGGCGAGCGGGCGCGCGAGAACCGTTAGGCACGTGACATGCGCCGCACAATGTGCGGCGCGCCCTTTCCAAGCCGCAGCACATGCGGCTCAAGCGCCCAGCCGCACACCTTGCGGCTCAATCTCGCGGCGCTGTACACCTTGCCCTTGAGCCGCACACTACGCGGCGCATCCCGCCGAGCGTACGCCGCACGCCACGCGGCGGCTACCCCGCGTCGGCTAGCGGTCGGTCTCGGACGGGCCCGGGTGTCGCCGCACGTCCGTGCCAGCCCCGCCGGACGGTAGCGGTCAGTGATCGGAGGTACGAGCGGGTACGCCAAGGTACACCAGATCGACCCCAGGTACGTGGCGTCCTGCCAGGCACCGGCTACCAGCGCATGGACCGGCCGCCAGGGCCTGCCCGCCGCCCGAACGCTCCGGCAGACTGCCGAGCCGCGCGCCGGCCCGAGCCCGGGCACGTCCCTGCGCCGCACATGCAGCTAGCCCCAGACTCAGATTATCGTGGCTCGGTCGTCGCACGGCGTGGCGTCGGCGTGGCGCCCGGACAATCGGCCGCACTCGGACGCGGCTGCCGGCTAAGGCGCTTGGACGCGTGCGGGACGGCCGCATCCACAGCGCCGGGCGTCTGGCTTCTGTGAGCGGTCCTGTGCCGGCAGCCAGGTTCGAGACTGGCCACCGACGGTGTGTGCTGCTGAAACTACTTCCGCGACCTCTAGGGTATCTAAAACTACAGCCAGCAATATTACGGATGGGGGCTCCCTACCTAGGGACGGTCCAGCGGGACCGGCTGTTTGAACACACCAGCTCGACATGTCCATTTAGGCCAACAGTAGTCGTCGAAGGGGTTACTACCAGTCGGCAGCCTGATGCAGCCTCCGGTCGGCCGCCGGTCGGAGCCGGCTGTAAACAATGCCGTAAGCGCCATGAGCAGCCGTCGTTGCCGGATCGCCGAAGCCCCCACCAGACGGCCGCGGCTGCCGGACGAAAATAGACGGCCCGGCGGAGCCATTGTCCGAGAAATACACGCAATAGCACCGCCGTGGAGACTGCTGCGATAGCTCGAGGTTCGGACAACATCGGACAACCTAGTCGGCATGGACCGGTAAACTCGTCCAAGCCACATGCGCGTCCGACTCCGCGCTCCGCAATCTTCGACCATGCTTCCGGTGGTCAAGCAGAGATGGTGGGCGGAAGCAGATCCCTCTGCCGATAGACCCTCCGCCCTCCCGAGCAAGTACGAGAAAGGCCCTCGACGGCATCTGCTAGAGTACCGGACATCATACGGCCAAGCAGCGCCATATAGAAGCGCGTCGGGAGCCACGCGCAAGCCGAAGCATGCGCGTCGGCCGCTAGCCGTGGGACGTGCACTCGCTAATAGCGTCGGGCGGGCGGGGTGCCGCATTCTGTGCGGCGCTCAGCCGCACGGAATGCGGCTCCTTCGTTTTCGTCGGCACCGGCCGGAGCGGGCGCGGCCGGGTGGCTTCCCTCGCACAACGGTTCCCCGCATGACGTCGTCTCCGTACACTACGGAGCCCCGGCTCACAGTACTACCGACCCCAGACGACTCCACCCTTTCACAGGAGTCCGGCGGCACCGCTGGGGCCGGCGGCGGACTTGTTGGGCCCAATAGGCGTCACGTGTGGCCCCCAACTGGCGCAGTCACGCTACCATATCGTTGGCACCCCTGCCAGCTACTAGCGTCTCTGCCAGACGGGCCGACGGCCCAAGCCGTCGGCGAGAGCGCCTCCGAGCGCCACAGAGTGCGGACAGTGGACGGCCGTGCAAAACTGATCAGCCCCCCCACGCCCCAACATCTATAGCATCCAGGAAGGTGGACGGCCCGAACGGGTGGCGCTGTCTGTACAGCCAGCACGCTGGAATAGTCACCGCAGTGGTGCCTCCCCCCCTAGAGACTGATAGTTGGCGTGGGTACGACGGGTACGGCCGACGGTACAGGCGGTAGTACCTAGTACCTAGACGTCGTGATCATACTAGCCGCATTAGGATAGGTACGACGCGAGTGGTGCCGGGTAAGGGCACTGTCCAGCAAATCACTCGGCCAGCCATTCCGAATTCCCTCAGTTCGTTCTCTGGCTTTCTTTTTACGGGCGTCTGCGCAGTCTTAGGGCCCCGTTAGACTTTGTGGACCAATGGGTCGCGCTGGCTACCGCGGCCGGTGGCAGCCCAGTCTAAATTACGCATTTCGCACGGGATTTTGGTCAAGGCACGCCAGCGCGGATTTTCTTTTTTACTTTCACTGCCGATTTTCGGTTGGTTGCGCTGGGGCGTGGCCGGGAGATAAAACATATAAAACTGGTCGCATCTAGATTTTTTTTTTCTTCTTTCTTCCCTATCATTCTCTGATACTCAACTTCTGCAATGGCCATCACTAAGATTCACGCTAGATCCGTCTACGACTCCCGTGGTAGGTATCTACGGCTATAGGCCGAGGCAATTGGGGCAGAAGCTCATGCATAGGCAACCCCACCGTTGAGGTCGATGTCACGACCGAGACCGGCCTCCACCGCGCGATTGTGCCCTCGGGTGCGTCGACCGGTATCCACGAGGCTCTCGAGCTCCGTGACAAGGAGAAGGCTTGGGGTGGCAAGGGTGTCCTCAAGGCTGTTGCCAACGTCAACGACGTGATTGCGCCGGCGCTGATCGCGGCCAACATCGACGTTGCCGACCAGCTCGCCATTGACGAGTTCATGCTCAAGCTTGACGGCACTCCTAACAAGGCCAAGCTCGGCGCGAACGCCATCCTAGGTGTCTCGCTCGCTGTTGCCAAGGCTGCGGCTGCGCAGAAGTCGGTGCCGCTCTACGCGCACATCGCTGAGCTGGCTGGCTCGACCAACCCGGTCGTCCTCCCCGTTCCCTTCCTGAACGTCCTGAACGGTGGCTCGCACGCCGGTGGTCGTCTTGCCTTCCAGGAGTTCATGATCGCCCCTGTCGGCGCTTCGTCGTTCTCGGAGGCTCTCCAGCAGGGCTCGGAGGTCTACCACATCCTCAAGAAGCTGACCGTCAAGTCGTACGGTCAGTCTGCTGGCAACGTCGGTGACGAGGGTGGTGTTGCCCCCGACATTCAGACTCCCAAGGAGGCCCTTGACCTGATCACCGACGCCATTGAGGCCGCCGGCTACACCGGCAAGGTCAAGATCGCGCTGGACGTGGCCTCGTCCGAGTTCTACAAGGACGGCAAGTACGACCTTGACTTCAAGAACCCTGAGTCCGACCCCACCAAGTGGCTCACTGGCGAGCAGCTTGGCGAGCTCTACGCTCAGCTGATCAAGGACTACCCGATCGTCTCGATCGAGGACCCCTTCGCTGAGGATGACTGGGAGGCCTGGTCGCTCTTCTACAAGACGACCGACATCCAGATCGTCGGTGACGACCTGACGGTCACCAACCCTCTGCGTATCAAGACCGCCATCGAGAAGAAGGCGGCCAACGCGCTCCTGCTCAAGGTCAACCAGATCGGTACCCTCTCGGAGTCGATCCAGGCCGCCAAGGACTCGTTCGAGGCTGGCTGGGGTGTCATGGTTTCGCACCGTTCGGGTGAGACCGAGGACGTCACCATCGCCGACATCGTCGTCGGTCTCCAGACCGGTGAGATCAAGACCGGTGCGCCCGCCCGTGGCGAGCGTCTTGCCAAGCTCAACCAGCTGCTGCGCATTGAGGAGGAGCTGGGCGACAAGGCCGTCTACGCCGGCGACAAGTTCCGCACGGCGCGCCTTCTGTAAGCGTGCTCGCGTGTTTAATGTGCCGGTCACGTTTTACTGGTGGGGGCGAGAAAAGTCGCGTATGTAAATTTTGAATAAACTATACTGCGAATCAGAACGTGAGATCGACCAGGTTGAGCAGCCCGTAGACAGAGACCAGCTGCTCGTTTGACCTTCATAGCTCATCCTTGTCGCCGGCCACTGAGTCGGCAGCCGGCGCGACGGGGATGTCAGCGGCAGCGGCGGCCTCCTCGGCGGCGACGGCCTCCTCGACGATCTCGCCCGATTGGGCAATGACGATGTCGACGGCAGGCTTGTCGCCACGGCCCTTCTTGCACTTCTCGATACGGGAGACGATGTCCATGCCCTCGAGCACCTCGCCAAAGACCACGTGGCGGCCATTGAGCCATGACGTGATGACGGTCGTGATGAAGAACTGCGAGCCGTTGGTGTTGCGGCCGGCGTTGGCCATCGAAAGAACACCAGGCTTGTGGTGCCTGCGGTCAGCGGAGCGCGCGGGCATACGTACTTGAGAGTGAAGTTCTCGTCCTCAAACTTGTTGCCGTAGACTGCCGTCAGCCGCCAGTATCACCGGAACTTACTCGACTTGCCACCGGTACCGTCGCCACGGGTGAAGTCGCCGCCCTGGATCATGAACCGGTCAATGACCCGGTGGAACTTGGAGCCCTGGTAGCCAAATCCCTTCTCGCCGGTGCAGAGAGCGCTGGCGTCAGCCGTGACCAGCCATCCACTTACCGGAAGTTCTCCGCGGTCTTGGGCACGACGTCTCCGTAGAGGCCCATGACGATCCGGCCAAGCGGCTCGCCGCCCTGCTCGACATCGAAGTACACCTGGCGTCAGCCGTGTCGGACGCGCACCTACCTTTTGTGTGACCTTGGGGTTCTCGGCCTCGAGCGCCTCGGCCGTCGGGCCCATGAAGAACAGGACGATTGCGACGAGCAAGACGCCGAAGAGGAATCTGAACCAATTAATCTGGAAGTTTGCCATTGCTGCGTGGATAGATGAGAATACGGGAGAAGGATGGACGCCGGCGGCTCGAAGACCCTGTGCGCCTGGGGTTAGGGCTTGGACCCGGGTCGCGCCTGTCCTGATACCCGGTCCGGCGGCAAGCCGCACGTGCCGCGCAGTGCCGGGTCGGGTCGCCGCTGCGTCCGTAACGCGAGCGCGGAGGCGCGAACGAGCACACAGACGATGCGCAGCCACGGCTGCTCGTAGCCGCACTCCGGCGCCGCCAGCGTGGACCCGCGTCAGAGCACAGCCGAGCGGCCGTGTAGGGCAGCATATAGCCGCAGCATAAAGCCCAGCTACTCCCGCAGCCGTCTACAACCCGTTCGGCAGCTCAGCTGCCTGGGTAGGTTTCACAAGGATCGGCTGTCAGCTGTCAAAGACACGCGGACAACGCCGCTTGACAAACGCGCCACAAGCCGCACTCGTCGTAGTTGCCACCGGAGGCTGGCAGGCGATTTTGGCTGGTGGCCTCTGGGTGACTGTTTTGGTTTGGGCGGGTATATGAAGCTTTGGGCAGTGACCGGATCGCCGATAAAGGCTAAGTCTCCGTCTACATGATGCGCTTATCGCGATGAGCCCGATAGTGCAGCAAGGTCCAGGGCAGGCGATGATAGTCGCGACAGCGAGAGGGCCGATGGCGGCAGGGAGCAGGGGCCGCGGAACCGCGGACATATAGCCGCAGGCGAGCCGCTGCGCCACATGTCAGCCACGCGCGGCGCATGCCGATAGAGGTATCGGCCGGCAGAGCCGAGCCGCGTGGCAGGGCAGCCGAGCGGTCGTGCGCAGCGGGACCGCCGAGGGTGTGCGGCATTGGCTGGAGTGCGGTCGCCCCGGCAGTCTGGCCGTCCGGTCGTCTGGCGGCCGTTTAGACGCTGGGCCTCTGGCGACCGTGTGACAGCCTCGGCACCCGCGCCGGCCCACGCTGCGCCGTGCGCCGCCAGCAATGTAGAATAGAATGCAGTGGTCTATAACGCGACAGTCCGGTCGTGGGTCTATGATCTATGTGAGGAGAAACTCAGAGGGCATCCACTTGAAGCACCAGCTGCAGAGTTTCGAGTTGGTGAGCGAGCTCATGAAGAAGGATTCCTGGCGTCAGCGGGCCCCCGGGCGTACATACCTGATGCTGGTCGACGGTGCGGCTGCAGATAAAGCACAGCGAGTGGGGCTTGAGCGAACGGGCATCGAAGCGGTCCTGCAGCAGCTCGACGGACCGGCACGGTGGGCAGATCCAACGTTGGACGGTCAAGCACGCGCACTGGCTGCCAATGAACATGGGCTGGCATGCCGCGCAGATAGTTCGAGACCGGCGGGTGAGCGGAGGCCCGGAGCGGCCGGGAAGGCAGTTCTGAGGTCAGCGGGCCCGGCAGGCAACGTACGCGGCAGATGGGCTGGTCGCACTTAAAGCACTGGCCCAGGTCGTCCGAGCAGGTGAGCGTAGCTTGCTTGCAGCGGATGGTCAGCGCCGCGAGGTACTCCCAGTACACGGGCGAGACGATGAGAGCGTCGTTCATGGCCGCGCAGACCAGCCGGAGCCGGCAGAGCTCGGCCCGGCTGAGGCACTTGGAGAGCACGGGCAGGATGGGCGCACAGGTGACGACGTCGAGGAACGAGGCGGGCCGGACGTCCGGCACGACGGGCTTGCAGCCGACGCCGACGCCGGCGTTCTCCTTATCAGACTGAGGCCGGGCGCCGGAAATCATGGCGGTGGGGGAGAGAGCCGTCGACGACGTCGGGGGACGTTATCAAGTCGACATTGGGAGATGGGCGTAAATAAAGCGCACGCGGCTACGGCGTATATTACTGCTGAGCCAGCCCAGAGGCTGGATGAGATCATAGATGCGCGGTACAGCGACACAGAGGACGGGCGGGCCGGCGGGTACGGGACGAGGCAGCAGAGGAGGGGGTGGGGGGCTGGCGGCGGCTGGACGGGCGACGCGGTCGCGGCAGCCGTGGGCAACCGGGTGGCCGTCCACGGTCACGGCAGCGCGACAGCCACGCCGGCGGCAGTAGGACGGCGTCCAGCGGTGGCAGTCACAGCTTTGCGCAGCAGGCGCGTCAGCAGCCATCGGCCGTTCCCGTGCCGCCGCAGCTGGCCATCCGCGCCATCAGCCATCCGCTCCAATCCATCGCCTACCCGTCGCCGATCCATCTCGTCCTTCTGTCGCCGTCCCCAGCGCGCGTCCGCGGAGCGCTCACAAGTCCACCTCGCGCACACCGTCCTTGTCGACGATTTTCACCTGTGGTCAGCCGGCCCCCTCGCCGCACCTTACCTGCACACCCTTGAAATCAACCGGCAGGCGGGTGCGCAGCTCGGCCACGCACTTGCTCATGATCTCCAGGCCCTCGGCCACGGTCAGGTCCTTGCGGTACAGCTTGTCCATGAGACCAACGGTGTAGTAGGCCGCGTAGCCATGGGCCGCATACGGCAGGCTGGCCAGCGCGGCCAGGTAGTCGACCCAGTACAGCAGCGGCGTGTTCGTGGCAGCATCAAATCCCGCGATCAGCAGATTGACCTGGTACGGGTTCTGGGGTCAGCTGGCGTCGGCGCCCGACGTACCCGGCTCCGCAGCGACGTGGCCAACTCGTTGCGAACGTACGAGCCTACGGCCTGGGGAGACATGTCAACGCCGTTGCGCATGCTGTGCAGCTGGACGTTGGCCTGGATGTACTCGGTGAACTGGACTGGCTGTCAGCGCAGCGGCGGCGAGCGTGTACCTGTGTCGCCGGCCTCGCCGGTGTAGGCGGCGAGCGTGCGGGGCGTGAGCACGCGCGTCTTGTCGTCGTTGGCCTTGAGCACCGAGATGCCGCGGACGGCCGCACGCGAAGTGACCACGATCACGGCGTCCTTGGTCGTGATGCCGAGCAGAATATCCATGGTGGTCGAAAGATTGCTGTGGAAGGACGCGGCGCCGCGAGACGACATCGCGGTTTGCATATTTCCGTGTAATTTTTGACGGTTGTGCACGCGCGGCGGCGCATTTTGTCGCGAAAATTTTTGCGTCGATCCGCACATCATGGAGGGCACAGCAGCGCGCAGGCGGCGGACGGTGCGCGCAAGCGCGCCGGCCGCGGCTGCGGACGAGGAGATCACCGACAGCTCCGGCGAGAGCGGCGCCGAGGACGAGGCGCCGGAGATCAGCGAGAGCGAGAGCGAGGCCGAGGCCGACGAGACCGCGGCCGACCGGCGGCGGCGGCTGGCCCGGCAGTACCTGGACAACCTGGCCGGGGGCATGGGTAGGTAGCTGCGGACGGCGGGGACTGACGGCAGACACGGCGGCCGGGTTTGACGCGCACGACGTGGACAAGACGCTGCTGGCCGCGCGGCTGCGCGAGGACGTCGCCGAGACCAAGGGCCGGGCGTACCGGCAGCTGGCGGACGGATACGACTACGGGCACGGCCGGCGGGCGCTGCGGCGGACACGGTCGCCGGCGACGGGCATTGCGGCCGCGCCGGGGTGCCTGTACACGGTCGCCAAGGACGGACGGGTGACCAAGTGGGTGGACGGTGCCAAGGTGGCCGAGGCGCGCGCGCACAAGCGTGGTGCGCTCTGTGTGGCCGCGTCGACGGACGGCAAGCTGGTGGCGACCGGCGGCGGCGACCGGCAGGTGTGCGTGTTTGACGGCGACCTGCGGCCGCTGGGCACGCTGAGCCAGCACCGGGACGCGGTCACGGCGGTCGTGTTCCGGCGGGGCACGCACACGCTGTACTCGGCGTCGGCGGACCGCACGGTCAAGGTGTGGTCGGCGGAGCAGCTGGCGTACGTGGAGACGCTGTTCGGGCACCAGGACTCGATTGCGGCAATTGCCGCGCTCGCGCAGGAGCGCTGCCTCACCGTCGGCGCGCGCGACCGGTCCGCGCGGATGTGGAAGATCGCGGACGAGAGCCAGCTGGTGTTCCGCGCCGGGCCGGCGCGCGGCGGGTTCGCCGAGGGCAGCGTCGACGCCGTGGTCATGATCGACCACCACATGTTTGTGACTGGCGGCGACAGCGGCGCGCTGGCGCTGTGGACGCTGGCCAAGAAGCGCCCCGTGCACGTGCAGCACGCTGCGCACGGCCTGGACGCGCCCGGCGCGCCCGCGCGGTTTTCGGCCGAGGAGGCGGCGCCGCCGGCGCCGGCGCCGCAGCCGCGGTGGATCACGGCGCTCGCGGCCGTGCCGTACTCGGACCTGTTTGTGTCCGGGTCGTGGGGCGGCGTGCGCGTGTGGCGCGTCGTCGCCGGCGAGCGCCCGACGTTCGAGGAGGTCGCGGCTGTGCCGGTGCCGGGTGTGGTCAACGGCATAGCCGTGGTCGAGACCGAGACGGGCCTGCGCCTGGCGATCTCGCTCGGCGCCGAGCTGCGGGGCGCGCGTTGGCTGACCCGTGCCGGACGCAACGGACTCTACACGGTGGACGTGCCGGCTGCAGCGGACACGCCGGCCGCGTCCGCGCCGGCGAGCTAGATATGCGCGCCACTTGTACATGCACGAAAATACATGATCTGGTCTGACGTTCGGCCGAACGCAATGTACGTTCCGGCGCAGCTTGCTGCACGAACTCCGTCCGGTCCTTTCCCCTGAGCTGCGTGGCGCTGCGCTGCGGTTTGCTGTGCGTTGCTGCGCAGTGTGCTGACTGCGGGCGCGGTGGTGCGGGCGGTCGGGGACCAGGGAGGCGCCGTGCGGGCGGTGCGCGGCGGTGCAGGCGCGCGGGCGGGGTGGCCGGTCCGGACGCGGACACGCCGCGGGGCGAGCCGCCGGACACACGGACCCGGCACCGGACTCACGGACCCGGCACCGGACTCGCCGTGCCCGCCGCACCGCCGCACCGCCGCGCCGCCCGCGGCCCCGACGGTGTAGCCGCATCTGCTATCCGTAGACATTCATGCCACTCGCGCACCGCCGCTCCAGCCGTTCGTGGCGTCGCACCGCTAGCGCACGTTCGCCCGCGCTAGTGCGCCTTCGGCCGCGCTACGCTGCGCCAACGCACGAGCCCGCGCCGCGCCACATCCCGCCGTTGACCAGGTCCACCTGCCATCTGATTCCTAGACCGATCGGGCAACCCCGGCAGTCGCTCCCCGGCGCCCGCCATCTGCCATTCGCAGCCCGTTCGGGCAACTGCACTCTCTCCTGAGACCCGATGTAGCCCAGTCGCATATTTTCTGTCATTACCAGCTCGCTAATCTGGTAAGGCGGTGCTAGAATCCCTGAATCCGTCGGGATCTCGCAAGGTGCCACAGGCACAAAATTCCCGATCGGGACATCAATGGTCCCAAGGGCCGCGAGTCCCAACGGTCGGGTTCGCCTATCCAGGCAGGCCGTCGGCGCAGGCCCGCCCAAAACCGAGCGCCCGCCCAGCCGTCACACGCCGCTAGAGGCCGCGCATGACCGAGGACGATGCATCAAGGTGCACAAGGCTCGGGGGTCAGGAGGCGCGAAATCTCGGTGCGCAGCCAGCCGGCCGCGCGCCGGCAGATCCGCAGGCCGGCCGCGCGGGCGGCGGGGCACGGGGCGTGCGCGGCAGCATGAACCGGCGCGCATGCCGCCTCACCTGCGGCGTCCGTGCCCGATCGAGTGCGGCCGAGACATATAAAGGCGGCGGCCCGGGCCCCAGAACACCATCGCTCCTGCCTCTCTCGACACAACAATGAAGTTCTCCCTGGTTGCTATCTGTGCTGCGGCGGCGTCCATGGCGGCGACCGCGCCCCTGGCTGGCCTGTAAGTGTGCGCAGCGGCCTCGCTGACCCCAGTGGCTCGCCCGATCTGGCCCACGTGCCGGTGTACCGCCGGTCGGCGCACGCGCACGCGCGCCGCGCCCTGGCCGAGCCTGTCTACCGGCGGGCAGACGAGTACGCCGAGGAGGAGTACGAGCGCGTGCGGCGCGACGACGACTACGTGCTGATGCTGCGGCGCGACGCCGAGGCGTACGTCGAGCTGGCCGAGCGCGCGGAGCTGGCCGAGCGCGCCGAGCGTGCCGAGCGCGCCGAGATCATCCGCCGCGCGCCCGTCAAGCGCGACAACGGTACCGAGCCCGCCGAAGACGAGCCCGAGATCGTCTACGTCCGCCGCGGCGGCGCGTTCGTGCCGCTGGACGGGGTGAAGCGCCGCACCGGCAGCCACCGCGGCATGCCCAACATGTGATTGTAATTTTGTTTGTATTTTGGTAGGGCGGCAAGTACATGGGACCTGTGCGGTAGAAAAGTAATAGAATCTTTGGTTTATGCTGCCGCCGAGCGCTGCCAGCCCGTTTTGAACCGTGTGCCCATGTCGAAGCGCGGGAACGGGTGGCCCTCGGTGTTGAACACGACCGCGTCCAGCGGGAGCACGCTCGTGTCGTCGTCGAAGAGCAGGTAGAGGTACTTGAGCGTCTCGGCCAGCCAGAACGACTCCATGTTGTCGCGGATGTCGGGCGGCAGGACGTTGACGTTGTTGAGCGACGTGTACGAGCCGTCCTCGAGCCGGGCGTACTTCTGGAACGCCTGGAAGATGCGCCAGCCCCACTCGCGGTAGATCGGGTCGCGCGTGATGCGCCAGAGCACAAAGAGCGACTCGACGGTCTCGGGGCGCTGCAGGTTGTGCGCGTCCTGGCTCTTGATGACCATGTCCTCGGCGCCGTCGCCCTCGTTGAACCACGCGATCTCGGGCGCGAGCCCGGTGGCGGTCTGGTCGTACATCTGGACGCACGTGTGCATGAGCTCCTTGGCCAGGGCCATGTCGGCGGCCTGGCGGGCCGTCCAGCGCGTGCGCTGCGCCAGCTCGAGCGTGGCGCCCTCGGTCGCGCCCAGCGCCAGGTTGCCGGCCAGGAAGCACACGAGGTGGTCCATCTTGGGCGACGTGGCGCCGTCGATGCCGTTGTCGAGCTCGGCGATGAACGTCAGCCCGCGCGGCTTGCTCTTCCGCACCAGCTTCTTGTGCACGCCCGCCATGCTCTCGTCGTACATGGCCTTGTACACGGTCTCGCGCCGGCCGGTCTGGAGGTACTGCTTGAGCTCGTACTCGTAGTACGAGTCGCCGCGCGAGCCGAGCCGGATCGTGCGGCCGGCGAACTGGCCCGTCTCCGGGCTCACGTAGATCGGCACCAGCCCGTGCGGCGCGTGGTTGCCGTCCAGGACCTCGAACACCTTCTCGGCCTTCTCCCAGAACAGCGTCTCGCCCGTGAGCTTGGTCAGGTACTTGAGCTCGAGCTGCACCGTCGCGGCCTCGGCCGTGCTGCTGGCGCCGCCGATGTCCATGCTGCGCCGGCCCTTGCCCGTCCGCAGGTTGACGCTCGCGTACGGCACCCCCGTCGGGCTGTCGAACGCGCCCAGCAGCCGGTTGCCCAGGTCCGTGGCCTTGTCCAGGTACTCGTCCAGCCCGGACAGGTAGTGCGCCGACAGCAGGCCGCCCAGCATCCGGATCGTGGTCTCGAACGTGTTGACCTCGTAGTCCTGGTCGTACGTCAGGTTCTGCGCGATCCACGTGCGCGCGCGCTCCGCCGGCTCCGTCAGGTTCATGATCAGCATCGTGTCGAGCGCGTCGACGATGATCCAGCCCATGCCCTCCGGCGCCATGTTCCGGCTCGTCTTGGACACGGGCCGGTACACGTCCATGCCCCACGCCGTCTCCTCGTACGACCGCCACGAGTCCTCGAACGCCTGCCGGACGGCTGCCTGCCGGTCCGCCCAGCTCTCCTGCGCGGCCTTCTTGCGCCCGGCCCGGAGCCCGGGGCCGCTGTAGCCGCCGCCGCCGATCGCCCGCACGATCATCACCACCGCCGCCACCGCGCCGACCGTCCACAGCACCGTCCGCCGCAGCTGCCGCTGCTTGCGCGTGCTGCTGCGCGGCGCGAACGGCTTGTCCTTGTACAGCGGCAGCCCGTTGTCTGTGTCTGCGCGCATCGGTGCCATTCGCTCTCGCGTCAGTCTGTGTCTGCTATCCGCCTGGTCAAGCCGTGCGCTCTGTGTGGTCAGCAACGATGGATCTGCGCCTTGCTGGACGCCGCTGCTCATTGCCTGCGGGCTGTGGTTGCTTGCCTGGAGGTGCCAATGGCTGATGGTTGGGTGCCTGGACGATCGCGGGCAACTTGTCCACGTTTCTGTAAATAGAGCGCCACGGGCGCGGCGGCAGCGCCCGGCACCCGCAGCGCCGGCACGACCGGCGCTGGACCGACCGCATGGGGCGGCCGGGGTCGGCCATGGCCGGCGGACGCTGGAACGACGCAGGCCGCGCGGGGTCGGCGCGGGCGCGCCGGATCGGAGCCGCACGGCGAGCGGCGCGTCCGGGGTGACATTTCCGCGCGGTTGCCACAGCCCGCTCACCGGCACTCGCGTGACACCGCGCCACCATCGCCACCCCGTCACCCCCACCGTGCGGCTCATAGCCTCGTCTCGCCGTCTCTGCCGCTCGCTCTCATCATGGCTCCAGCGGCGCCCCAGCGGTCGCACGCCGCCGGAGCGCGGCCGACAGACTCATCCGCGCGAGCCGTCGGTCCGGCCGGCCCGGCCACTGGCACCGGTCCGGCCACCGACGCCGCCAGCGGTCGCCCGCTGATGTTTCCTGCGACCGGCAGCGGCCTGCTCGCGACCGGTTCGGCCGCCGACGTGCGGCAGGCGCTGATTCGCGACCCGAAGCACTCGACGGTGGCCCTGCCGCCAGCGCCGCCGCCGGCCCCGCGGATCCACCGCGCGGCCACTGTGCTCGAGGAAGATGTCTACGTGGACGCCCTGTCGCGGATCATCGCCCGCGACTACTTTCCGGAGCTGGCCAGGCTGCAGGAGCAGAACGAGGACGACGACGTGGACGACTACGCGGCGGGCGTCGCCGAGCGGCAGCAGCGCCTGCGCGACGTGCTCGATCGGTTCCGGGCGGCCACGGACGGCCGGCGGCGGCCCGACGACACCGGCCGGCGGCCGGCGGACACGCCCGCGGGCAACCGTTTCGCAGGCGTCGACACACCCGCGGGCAACCGCTTCGCGGGCGCCGACACGCCGGCCGGCAATCGCTTCGCAGGCGTCGACACGCCAGCCGGCAATCGTTTTGCCGGCGTCGACACGCCGGCCGGCAACCGCCTTTCCGATCCCGCCGACTCTGCCGACGCCGGCGACGCCGGCGCGCGCGCCCTCGTCGACGCCGGCCGGCTCTCGCTCGACCAGTTCCAGGCGCTGTACACGTCCGAGGACAACGAATCGTTCAACCGGATCCTCGACGAGCGCAACCAGAAAAACCGCGAAAAGTACGCCTGGCTGTGGGCCGGCAACCGCGTGCCCGGCCACCGGGCCGTCAAGTTCCTCGAGTGGCAGGCCGACCAGGCCGAGCGGCGGCAGCTGCTGCTGACCGCTGGCGAAGATGTACCCGCGGACGACGTCCGGCCGAACCGGACAAGCTCGTGGACGGTTCAGCCCCGCAACGCGCTCATGTTCGGCGTCGACGGCGGCGGGCACACGCTCGAACGGGAGATGGCCGCCCGCGCCAAGCGCATCAACGCAGACGGCACTCGATTTGACCCGGCGCTGGCGCCGGCGCCGGCGCCGAGCGTGCCGGACACGCGCGCCGAGACGCCCAACGTCAACGGGTTTACGTTCGTTACCGACACGCCAAGCCACTTCCGCGTGCAGGACACGCCTCGGCGCGACCAGCTCCACCACCGCCTGGTCGCGCGTGCGGCGTCCACGCAGCGGTCGCAGGCGGCCCGGGACGCGACCGCGCGAAGCCGCACGCCCGGCGGCCGGCTGACGCCGGCCGCCCGGCGGCTGCTCAGCAGCATCTCGACGTCTCGGCGGGCGGCCCGCGCGGCCACGCCCACGGCCGATCCGCGGCAGCCGACGCCACGGCAGGAGTGATACAGATAGGAAATAGAAAAACACAGGTCGTTATTGATCGTGAAGAATGTCTAAAAATACACCTCCGCCGGCGCCGCGGCAGCGCCGCGACAGCCGCAAGCGGACCCCTGGCCTATATATGCGTGCCGGGGCCGCGAGAGCCGGGTCTGCGGAGCGGTGCGGGCGGGCTCTTAACAGCAGCACTCGGCGCACTCCTCCATGGCGCAACAACAACAGAGACCGGCGAGACTGCAGTTTAGCATCAGGCTGGGATTGAACCGCGGACCGTGGCCGCGCAGGCCACGGCCCCGCCGCTCGGCTATACTTACAACGCCGTGCAGCAGTCGCCGCCGCCGTCGCTGCGCTGCGGCTGCTGCTGGATGATGATCGGCTGCTGCTGGGGCGGGTAGCCGCCCTGCTGGGGGTAGTAGCCGCCCTGCTGAGGGTAGCCCTGCTGAGGGTAGCCGTAGGCCTGCTGGGGGTACTGGGGCTGCTGCTGCTGGTAGTAGCTCATTGTGTGAGTGAAGGAAGAAGTGCGCAACCCACCAGGTTAAATACGCAGACAGCCCTTGAGCGCACCCGAGGGCTGGCAGCCGACGTCGCAGGCTTCGCGAAGGTTGTAGTACGCCCGGGTTCTCAACACCCAGCGGCCTTTTCGAGCTGCACCTCCGGGACTAGCCCGCGATAGCCTGAGCGGGCCGGGCTAGCCGTTAAGGCTAGCCAGGAGAGGCTAGCTAGTCACGGGATCGCCGCCGCTGTTCGTATAGGCTGCCGAGAGCGGCAGCCAGGGCAACCGAAGCAGGCGTAAGCGTACATCAGGACTGCGTAATCGCCTGGAACTGGTGCGCGCGAGCCGCACATGGCTAGCGCCGCCGTGCAGCGCCGCAGCTCCGCCTGGCGAGTTACGTGGCCTGCCCGTGCCTATAATAGAACGGAGCCGGGGGTGACCGAGCCGCGCAGAGGGCGCTTAGATGGCGGTGGCCGTGCAGCGGTGAGCTGGATGACGTAGGCGGTCGCGACCGGGCTATGGCGCACGGCGCAGCCGCACGTGGACGCACAGCCACCGGCCGCCGTGCCCGACGCAGGCCGCGCGACGCGGCGTGGCGGCGCCGCGGCGCCGCCTGCCGGCACGGCCGGTGGCACAGCACGCAGCGGTGGCACGGCGCAGAGTCGCAGCCACGTACGCGCGTGGCGCAGCGCTGCACTCCGCGCCACCGCCGCGGATCGCTGTGACTGTGACCTGCCCCTGATCAGCCGCACCGCGGCGACGTCACCCGGCCGAGCCGGCGTCTGCTCGCTTGCTTACTCCGCCGCCCGGTGCGTTCCGATAAGTCGACGCTATCTATTCGATCGTTCGTTCGTCCGTACACTAAATCTACACTCCTAATTGCCAAACGCGCGGACTGCCAGCACGTTGAAGCCATGCATCGCGCTCTGCGCCACCAGCTCGCGCGTGTTGTCATCCAGCACGGCGCCCTCGAACGAGGCCACGTTGTTGGCCACCACAAACAGGCCGTTCTTGAACGTGGCCTCCGGGATCCGGTCCAGGACGTCGTCCACCAGTCGGCCGGGCATCGGGTTGCTGATCCGCACGACGTTGACCTTGCGGCCGCCGATCGACTGCACAAACGCGTCGAGCTGGTTGAACTCGGCCGCGTCGTCCGCGCTGTAGCCCAGGAAGATGTTGATCGCCGTCAGGCTCGTGTAGTTGTACGCCATCTTGAGCAGCAGATGCAGCGCCAGCAGGTCGTGCTTGGTGATCTCCGTCGTCGCGTCCAGCACCAGGTTGATGTGGTTGATGCCCAGGTAGCTGTAGTCGTAGCCGAACTTGACGTCCTCGTCGTCCTCGCTCTCGTAGCCCTTCTCGGTGCTGCCGCGAGCCGGCGCCGACACCACATCGGTCTTGATCAGCAGGCCGACGTGGCACCGCGCCTGCTCGAAGAGGCCGCGGTACAGCGCCTGCGAAGACGGATGGCCGTCCAGGAACTCGGACATGGTCGTCGAGCCGGGGCTCGACGGCGTAGCCTGCGACGCGCTCTCTACCGCAAGCGACTCAATGACCTGCGACGCCTTGGCCGACGTCACCACAAAGTCCGACGGCTCGGCCACGTTGTCGAAGATCGTCTGCGGCCGGTTCTTCTCGGTCGACAGCAACTGCTGCGACGAGTAGTGGATGTGGTTGAGCTCGGTGAAGACCTTGAGCACGTTCAGTAGCGAGCCCTGCGGGCGACGCTCGGCCACGCCGTCCGCGCGCTTCTTGCCGGTCGACGTGAGGTTCGTCGTCGACGTCGACGCCTGGATCAGGTGCGACGTGCGCTCGGTGAACTCCTTGATGTGCAGCGCATGGATGTCGACGTCGTAGTTCTGGACCGGCGACTTGAAGTCGTCCGTGCTGCGCCCCGAGTTGGTAAACGACAGGTTGTGAAGCAGGTACATGATGTTCGACACCGACTCGAGGTCGTACAGCACGACCACCAGCCGCGTCAGACGGAACTTGGCCATGTTCTCGAGTGTCAGCAGGTGTGTCGTGCTGCCGGGAACGACCGCGCCCGCACCGGCGTCCGAGTCGAGCGCGTCCTTCGTCGGCGTGCCGTCCCAGTTGATCTCGCCGTTGAAGAAACGCTGGACCTTGGTCCGGTACGAGACCGGATACGTGACCAGCGTGAGCGGCGTGGTCAGGAAAGTCGTGACCAGCGCCATGACGATGAACATCGAGAAAACGCGCTGCGAGATGATGCCCGCCTTGAGACCCGTCGTCAGCACGACAATCTCGACGATGCCCTTGCAAGACATGAGCACGCCGACCGAGAGCGACTCGCGCCACAGCAGCTTGTTCATCTTGGCTGCGGCAAAGCCGCCCGAGATCTTGCCGACGAGCGCGACCACGATGATCGCGACGACGTACGCCCAGTCGATACCGCGGTTGAGCAGGCCCAGGTTCGTGTTGAGGCCGGCCAGGGCGAAGTACAGCGGGATGAGCACGACGTTGACCAGGTCCTCGATCTTCTCAGTCAGGCTGACGACGAAGCCGTTGTCGCGCGGAACGATGACGCCGACGATAAACGCGCCGAAAATCGGGTGCACGCCGATGATATCGGTGTAGAACGCCGAGATAAAGACCATGACCAGGATGAACATCATCGACAGCTGCGACGGCGAGCCGCGCTCGAGGTCGCGCGTGAACCGCGTCAGACAGTACCGCAGCGTGATGCGGACCGGGATCGTCATGAACAGGAACCATCCGAGCGCGAGAAGAATGATATAGACCGTGTTGACGCCGTTCCCGGCGTTGGCCAGCGTCACGCTGAGCGCGAGCAGGATCCAGCCGAGCAGGTCGTTCGTGATGCCGGCCGCCAGGACGATCGTGCCCACACGGTCCTTGAGCAGGTTCAGCTCGGTCAGGATACGCGCCAGCACCGGGAACGCGGTAATACACATGGCCACGGCAATGAACACCATGAACGTCGTGAACTTGATAGCCTCGCCGCTCGTGTTCTCCGGGTGGTACTCGTTGTAGAGACCGCGGGCGACTGCGCAGCCGAGACCGAACGGCACGGCCATGTTGATGATGCCGACCGAGATGGCCACACGGAAGTTCTTGCGGATAAAACCGATGTCAACCTCGAGACCGACAATGAACAGGAACAGGATAATGCCAACGTTCGCCATCAGTGTCAGGCCAGTGATCGAGTCGGCCGAGAAGCATGTCGTGGTGAACTTAGGAATGTGTCCCATGACACTCGGACCCAGCAGAATTCCCGTAATGACCTCGGCAATGACCTTTGGCTGACGGATCTTGGACAGCGGGTAGTGGACAATCTGGCAGAACAGGATAATGAACACGGCCTGGAACAGGAAGACCGTGTACGGCGACGACGCCGAGTATTCGAGCGGGTTGCGCCCGGCGACGATGCCGGCGACCGATGTGGTTGTGACCGCCATTGCGAGTGCGTTCGGGACCTGGACGTTCGTCTGCTGTTCGTCGAGAATAGCGTCCGAGGGCAGCGTTGTCGGGCTTTATAGCGGCGATGAGGAATCTTCGCTGGCGGTGGTCCCAGACTGTGCACCAGCCACGTGCGGGAAGGTTCACCGCCTCAGTGCCGCAGTACCATTACGTAAATGGCTACTAAATTTCCTATCGCAGCACAAATGGTGCAGGTTTCTGCAACCGCCCAGGTTTTGGGGTCAGGCTGTGGCTTTGCTCTCGGGCCACTATAGCTGCCGCCGTGGCATCAACCTTTAGTTAGAGCGCCCCTACACGGGGCGCATACGCCCGTCGGCCCGTAGGCCAGTGTCGTCGCCGCTGGCAGGATAACGAGCCGCCCGCATGTGAATTGCGGGTGCCACGCCAAGGCCCTGAAAGCGGGTGCTGTGGCTTGTGTTCTGGGCAAATGTTATCGGATGATCTATTGGTATTCGGACGCGCGGTTGCCGTGGCAACCCGGCCGCCGTCCTGACGTCAGCGCTTGGCTTGTCCCCAGCATGCAGCTGGCCTGGTCTAGTCTCTGCGGGTATACTTGCTGACGACGCGCGCACCACCGCCTGTCCAGACATGGGGTAGAGACTTGGCACCTTGTACGCCGGGGCCGAGCCGGCGCCTGTCAGCTGTTGCCATGCTGTCTGCGCGGCCGTGACGTTTTGTCATGTGACGCGTGACCGTGTACGACCCGTACGTCCGACGCCATTGTATAGCGTGCGCTGGCCATCCACCAGCGTGGGACAGTGTGGCACAGACAATGCGACGCGAGCCTGTGGCTAATGCCCGCTTGCGCTATTTCGCGTGGTACCGCAGTAAACTACCAGGTTTAGGGCGTCATGCAAAACTAGTGCCTGAGCCATTAATCAATTAATGGCCGCACATAAACTATGCCAGCCGCACGACTAACCCGGCGCCGTAGACCCTGTGGTGCGCAAGAAACTGTATATTTCAAAGGCTAAGCCATTGGGCGCGACGGATTGATGCTCCCTTCGTACGCCCGCCGCAACGTCGTCGACCAGAAGACCTTGTCGACGAAGCAGTCCAGATTGGACTTAGGCAGGCTGTCGGCCATGAACTTGATGGCCCGCACCGCGTGTTCACAAGGAATGCCGCTGGTGTTCCAGCGCATGCAGGTGCAGTGGTTGAGCGTCAGATCGACGACGTAGTCCTGAGACTTTTCTGAGAGGGCAGCAGGCGTGCTTGGGGCAGGGGATGGCGCGGCATCGGGGATTTCGTCAGCCATGATGACCTCAGCCATGTCGCAAACGAACGGAATGCGCTTGTACGGAGCCATGGCGTTCCAGCTGGTCCGGCGAGGGATCACTTTGACCATTGCCTCGATGTTCGTAGGCTCGATCCTGTAGTCGACCTCGTCCAGACGAGCGAGCGTTTCGCGGAGGGCGGCACGTGCCGATTTGGCCAATGTCAGCCGGTCCCGACTGTATTGGCGTGCGGCGTCCTTTCCTTCGCGGAAGCTGTTGATCCACTCGGTCTGGAGACGCTCCAGGAGCTCGGGGACCTCGTCCAGACTATGCACGCGACCGTCGCTAGCCCAGTCGCGCAAGCATTTGGGTACAACCACTCGCGACAGACCGTAGAGCTTTCCAGGCGAGCGGTGCTCGGCCCAGATATTTGGCGGCCACCACATGAGGATGTACTCACGCTCGTCAACTGGAACCTCTTCCATCGCGAGATCAAACTCGGTCTGGGTAGGCTTTGCGGCGGCCTCCACGACCGTGCGCGCAATGTCTTCGCGCTTGAACCGCTTCATCATGATCGAGTAGAGCAAATCCAGGCATATCTGATGCCGATGAACGTTCTTTGGAAACACTCGTAGGATCGCATTGGACACGATCTGGTCAAAGCCCGACACAAAAACGATCGTATCGAGCATGAAATCTTGCTGAACGCGCTCGACGTTGTTTTCGTTGAACTGGTCAACAAGCGCTGCCCGGATCGCAGACAAAAACCAAGCCCACGACGCAGTAGACTCTGTGCGGACAACGGCCACGGCCACCATGAACTCGTGGTCGTCGCCATCGCGCGAGCATGCAGAGAAAATGCACGCGTTTTCTAGCAGCAGCTTTCCTAGGGTCAGAACCGGCTTGCATGCCAAAAAGCCGCTGATAGAGGCCTGGTACGACATAAACAGATACTCCAGTTCTCTAACCTGGACCGGCTGCTCTTGCTGACTCTCTGTCGACTCTATGTCTTGCACCTCTGTCACGCAGCTTTCGACAAATGCCGAACTACCCGGGTTGGCTTCACACAGCGCCGCGCATAAACGTTCCAGACGTTCACACAGCTCGGCCGCACGCGTTTTGGAGCCTGCAAGAGATCGATAAACGGTCTCACGAGCACGCCAGGCCTGCTTGTAGGATATTTCGACTTGGTGGTGAGTGAGCATATACTGCACAATCTCGTAAGGCGAACAGGTCGGCATCTGGCGTATGCGGTTCTGGATCTTGCCTGCGATCCACGTTGACGACGCGGCAGAGTTCCCCGGATGTACTTTCACGCATGTGTGCTTGTCCCTGTACACTGAAACCACAAATGCCGAATCGTTCCGCGGCCGAGACGAATGTAGATACCACGAACATGTCGGAACCTTGCACTTAACTGTGTACCGATTTGCATTAGATTTGACGCAGAAGAACTCCCAGTTGCCGTCGATGGCCATATTCTTTAGCTGGTTTTTGAGCTCCAGACGTGATGCGAAGCGCTGGCCGGTGCTGATCGTAAGAGCCTGAGGGGGCTCCTCTTCGGTTGAATGCATGGTAGCGGTCACTACCTTTGGCTGCCGATTAATCCGGTCGAGCCTCGAAATGCCTGTTGCCTGTGATCTGACAACTTTCTAGTTTGATCCGGTGCCGCCGGCCACGTATGCTCAAAGAGCTCCGGATACCGACTGTTCCACCATATATCGTGGCTTCTCGTCTCGTAGAACAACGCCCAGTCGGAGCTTGCAGATTTTAGATCTGAGCGCTACAAGGGCTTCTGAGTTCTGCAAGAGTCGACGCACGATCTGGCTGAGCAGACGTGGGAACGTGTTTGACTGGATCAAAACACACGGGTATTATGGAGATCTTAAATTGATAGCAGCTGTATGCGAATCATCGGTAATTTGGCACCTCGCTAGAGATCTAGCCGGTAATCCCGGACCACCAAACAAAACCAGCCACAGATACTGACAAAGCTCTAGTCGTAGCCGGCCAGCGCGGAATTACGTCTTGTTGACTGTTACACGGACATGGCATTGTTTTCCCATGGTATTTATTGTCCAAGGTACTAGCTCTGGTTGAGCTCCGGGGGTCATTATTGGAAACCTCCGTTGGGTTGTTACTCATCGCTAGCTATTAATTTAAGCCTAGCTGATTTCTTACACGCACTAGGGTCCGGGGATCACACTTTCGCGTCAGAAGCGGCAACAAATGCACACCTGAACAGTCCCGGATGGTCCCGGATGGTGTGCCCTCGGTATATAGCACGACGCGTGTGTTGCCTATGCGGGCAAGCGTGTATGCCAGGGATTGGACCGGTAGCCGCAATCACCGACCGCGCATTGAAACAGGCGGTCATGCACGGGTAGGATCACAACTGGATAGCCGTGAGGGCAAGACGGAGTCCTACGGCCAGCCAACGAGCTGCGCCGGCTAAAGTCATAGTACTGCGCGCGGGATCGGTGGGAGGATTGGGCCAGTGATCACGTGATGTTATTAATTACATCATCATGCCTCGTTGCTTATGTTAGCTGCTGCAGAGGGGAGGAGGTAATTGTGACTGCTTTTTTCAACCCTACGTGGGTTCAGCCCTAAAACTGGCTCTGCGGACTGTACACAGACACACACACACACACACAATAGCGGCACAACACCAAATTTGCCAATCTTAAAAAATTCACTTGAATCTTTTCGATCATCTATTAACATCTACCATCGACACCGGTAACATATAGTAAACATGGCTAGAGGACCGTAAGTGACTACGACGAAGGCGACAGCGAGCGACAAGCGACGGCAACGGTGGCCACGGACGAGCATCAAGATGTTCCGCCGTTGGAGTCGCTTGCGAGCTCGGAGTTGATGAACGGCAACTGACTTTGCTTTTAGGAAGAAACATCTCAAGCGTCTCGCAGCGCCCTCCCACTGGATGCTGGACAAGCTCTCGGGCACCTACGCCCCGAGACCTTCGCCCGGTCCCCACAAGCTGAGAGAGTCGCTCCCCCTCATCATCTTCCTGAGAAACCGTTTGAAATACGCTCTCAACGGACGTGAGGTCAAGGCTATCCTCATGCAGCGTCTGGTCAAGGTCGACGGCAAGGTCCGCACCGACTCGACCTACCCCGCTGGTTTCCAGGATGTCATCACCCTGGAGAAGACCGGCGAGTACTTCCGTCTTGTCTACGACGTCAAGGGCCGTTTCACCATCCACCGCATCACCGAGGAGGAGGCCTCGTACAAGCTCGGAAAGGTCAAGCGTGTCCAGCTTGGCAAGAAGGGCATCCCTTACCTTGTCACGCACGATGGCCGCACCATCCGTTACCCCGACCCTGCCATCAAGGTCAACGACACCGTCAAGATCGACATTGAGTCGGGCAAGATCACGTCGTTTGTCAAGTTCGACACTGGCAACCTTTGCGTCGCCACCGGTGGCCGTAACATTGGCCGTGTTGGTGTCATCACCCACCGTGAGCGTCACGAGGGTGGCTTTGACATCGTTCACGTCAAGGACGCTCTTGAGAACTCGTTCGCCACTCGTCTCTCCAACGTCTTCGTCATTGGCGAGGGCAACAAGCCCCTGATCTCCCTGCCCAAGGGCAAGGGTGTCAAGGTCAGCGCTCTTTCAGCTTAAGTTAGATTAATGCCCTTTATACTTGTAGTATAATTTTTTAAAAAGTTGTTAAAGGTTTTTTGTCATTCTATCTACATGTAAGCTGAAGTTAAATATCAAATAAACGATTATCTAAAAACTAAAGCTTCTACGTGCGAGAGCGGCGGGCCGCCTCATTTCGTTTCAGGTGCCTCCTCGGATGTATTCTCTATAAACAAACAGTCTGATGTGCCGCCAGCAGCGGCCTACTCAAAGTCTCCTTTAAGGCGCGGGCCCTCGCTCACACCGAGCGCATAACTATACGGGGCCCGGCCAACGAAATGCATCGGCGTGAATCTAGGGCTTGTCAAAGCAGTCAGTGCCCCAGTTGTTCTCGACGTAGTCCTGAAGCATAAGCTTCACGGTCTTGCCGCCGTAGTTGTCGACCGTCCACGACTCAGCCGGAGTCTTGGGGTCGATTTTCTTGAGCGCGTCCAAGATGAACGGCTTCATGAAGTCAAGGAACACGACGTCGACCAGGGCCGGGTCGGTCCACTTCGGGAAGTTGTCCTCGGCCGCGATGGCGTTGGGCAGGTAGTACAGCGGGTTAGGCTTGTGCGGGGTGTCGTCACCGTCCATGCCCTTGTCGTCGATGGTCAGGTAGCCGGTCGTCAGCAGCTCGTCGTCCGGGTTGTACGCGATCTGCTGCGCGCGCACGGTCTCGTAGACCTTGCGGTCAAAGTCCGCGCCGAGGTTCTGGGCGCGCACCTTGAGCGTGCGCGAGACGGACGTGGCCAGCTCGAGGCCGAGGATGTAGTCCAGGTCGTTGAGCTGGGCCAGGATCGCCCGCGCAACCCGGTAGTCCATGTCCGGGATGTACAGCCACTGGTTGCTGAACGGCGAGACGATGTAGCCCGAGTCCACGGTGAACTGGCCGCCGTACATGTCGAAGCGCAGCGAGCCCGAGTTGATGAAGATCAGCCGCGAGTTCGTCTTGCGCTCGGTCTCGAACGGGACGAGCTGCTTGAGCACGTTCTCCTCGAGCAGCGTCAGCAGGCTGCCCTCGCCAGGGTACTCGGCCTTCTCGAGCAGGTAGTCGTGTGGCACACAGCCCAGGACGTGCGTCAGATTGAGCCGCTGGCGGTACTCGGCGATCTTCTCGGAGATGGCGCGGCCCTTGGGCGTCGAAAACGTGCCGTCGGGGCCGAGCGTCGTGTTGGTGTGCACGCTCAGCGACCGCGTGTTGAAGTCCAGGTACCGGCGCGAGTAGTTGAGCGGCGGGGCCCAGCCGGGCTCCTCGACCAGATCGGCCGAGTGCGTCAGGCCGTTGATGCTGACCCAGCCGGTAGTCTCCAGGAACCGGCCGGCCTGGAGCGCGGTCGCGCGGCCGTCGAGAACCGAGAAGTCGCGGACGTGCGAGTGGCCGCCGAAGAACTGGATCGGAATCGTGCGGTGCACGGCGCGGATGGCGCGGTGGACGGCCCACATCTCCGGCCAGAAGCGGATCGGGAAGTGGCCAAAGACCACAAAGATGTCGATGTTCGGCGTCAGCAGCGCCGACTGGAACCACGGCGCCTTGACCACGTCCTCCACCGGCGTGACCCGCGAGTTGTTGCAGTTGAGCTTGAAGTCAAAGAGGAAGCCGAAGGTCATGACGTTGAAGCCCTGGTTCTTGGTCGTGAACTGGTAGTACCGTGAACCGATCGACGCCCACGTGCCGTTCGGCAGCATGATGTCGACGTTGGACGTGATGTAGCGGTCGCCGTAGTGCGGCGCAAGCACGTCGTACGTCTGCTGGGTGACCTCGCACTTGTAGAGCTCGTGGTTGCCGATGCTCATGAGATCGATCGGAGCCATCTGCGGTCAGCGCGCCCGCACGCCCACGTACCATCAGGATCTTCTGGCTCAGGTCGCCGTTCGGGTAGGTCGCATCGCTCAGTCTGCTGTCAGCGCGCCCGTGCGCCCGCGTACCCGTTGCCGTCGTGCTGGTCGCCCGAGTCGACCACGATCACGTCCACGCCCTTCTCGTCGGCGATCGCGCGGATGTGCTCCAGGTACGACGTGTAGTCGCCCCAGTCGGCCGCGTAGTTGCTCTCGAGGATGTGCCCGGCAAGCCAGCCTGGCGTCAGCCGCGCCCGCGCGAAACTTACCGTGCGTGTCCGTGGTGGAGATGAAGTTGAGCTGACCCCATTCGATGGGCCGCAGGTTGGTCAGCGCCGGCGGCTCCTTGGCGCCAGGCTGCTGCAGCGTGAACAGCTGCTGGTCAGCCGTGGCGACGCCGGCGAGGGCGGCCACGGCCGCGGCCGCGGCCCACGCCCGGGTCCAACGGCGGCCGTTGGAAGATCTGTTCGCGACCATTGTGGATGATCCTGCCTGGCTGCTTCTTTGTGGACTTGGAGTGCTGCCGGAGGATGCTACCCGCCTGTTTTAAGGCCGTGCGCGTGCGGTGGTGTTGGTCGACGCCTGCAAGCCGAAGTCGCTCTTCACCTTGTCGGCCCTGCCACTCTATCGAGGCCTATTTATTAAATCCGTGATAAGCAATTATCTGGCGGTGCGCTGGGGCGGCACGCCATAAAACGCAACTAAGAGAATGACAGACACGCCGGGTAAGTGCGCGGGCTCCCCCGACGTTACCCGGGTGGGCGGCGTCCCGCGCTGTTGGTCTGCGGCGCTGGCTGAGGACCTTTCCGGCCGGTTCTCCTGTCTATTCGTCGACAGCTGGGCTCGGCCGGGCGTATATCTCGGACCGGCCGGCCGGCGGCCGGGTCGCCGACGGATCGAAGCGGGCGCGCGGCGCCGGCGGCCGCATGGCGCGGCGGCTCTGCCGCGCACGTTGCTGCCTGCGCGGGCCTCAGAGGCCACGGCGCGCCACGCGCGGCGCAGCGGCGGGCGCAGCCACACGCGGGCGCCGCCCGCGGGCGCCCAGCAGGCGGGCGCGGCGCGGCCGCACGTGACACACCGGGTAACTGCATATCCGTCGCGCCGCCGCGGCTCGCCGCGCCTGCGCAGAAATTTTTCAGGCCGTTGATCCAAACGCACTCCATAGAATACCGCAACCATGGTCGAAGTTCTCTGCAAGCTGCCCGAAACCAAGTCCGAGCTGACGTTCGAGTGCGTCAACGTGCTGACGCGTAAGTAGAGTGCGTGCGAATCGCGTCGCTAACGGCAGCGCTCGTCCGCCGCTCCCTGGAGCCCATCGGCCCGGCGTTCCTCGCGCACGCCCGCCGGTCGGTCCGCGGCCGCTCGTGGTCCGAGGACGAGCGTGCGATGGCCGAGACGTCGGTCAAGACGGTGGAGGACGACGACGTGTCGGACGACGACGAGCCCGAGTTCGAGGACGACCTGCTGCGCGACCCCAAGGACTGGAAGAGCCAGGACCACTACCGTGTGCTCGGCCTGACCAAGTACCGCATCAACGCCACGGACGACCAGATCCGCCGGGCGCACCGCAAGAAGGTGCTCAAGCACCACCCCGACAAGAAGGCGGCGTCGGGCGGGCTGAACGAGGACGGGTTCTTCAAGTGCATCCAGAAGGCGATGGAGATCCTGTCGGACCCCGTCAAGCGCCGCCAGTTCGACTCGGTCGACTACGCGGCCGACGTGGCGCCGCCGTCGCGCAAGACGACCGGCAACTTCTACGAGCTCTGGGGCCCGGTCTTTGCGGCCGAGGGCCGGTTCTCGCGCGTGCAGCCCGTGCCCAAGCTCGGCGACGAGACCACGGCCAAGAAGGACATGGACGCGTTCTACTCGTTTTTCTACAACTTTGACTCGTGGCGCTCGTTCGAGTACCTCGACGAGGACGTGCCGGACGACAGCAGCAACCGCGACAACAAGCGCCACATCGAGCGCAAGAACAAGGCCGCGCGGCAGAAGCACAAGACCGACGACAACGCGCGCCTGCGCAAGCTCGTCGACGACTGCCTGGGCGCCGACCCGCGCGTGAAGATGTTCAAGGACGCCGAGAAGAAGGCCAAGGAGCAGCGCAAGTGGGAGCGCGAGGCCGACTCGCGCAAGGCCGCGGAGGAGGCCAAGGCTGCGGCCGAGGCCGCCGAGAAGGCGCGCGCCGAGCAGGAGGAGCGCGAGAAGGCCGAGAAGGTCGGCGCGAAGAAGGCCAAGGAGAACGCCAAGAACGCGAAGAAGAAGAACCGCCGTGTGGTCAAGGCCGCGGCCAAGGACGCCAACTACTTTGTGGACGGCACTGCCTCGGCCTCGGCCATCGACGGCGCGCTGTCGGACGTCGACGTCCTGTTCGAGAAGGTCTCGGACGAGGAGCTGGCCGACCTGACCAAGGAGCTCACCGGCCTGACCGACGCCGCAGCCATCAAGGCCGTCTTTGTGGCGCGCGTTGAGGCGCTGTCGGGCGCCGGCAAGCTGTCGGCCTCGAGCCTGAAGATCCTCAAGGCTTAGGCCAAGAGCGTTGGCTCTAATAAAAGTGAATTCCGCGTTTGATTTAAAGGAAACCTTGCCCCTGAAAGCGTTTGGCGGGGGAAGCGTAGACGTGTGTCGGCTCCGGTCGGCCCGAGTAGCGGCCGACGGGCCGGCAGAGCGTTTTGCGTAAGACACGCCTTCGGCGAAGTCGGCGCCGGAGACCGAGGGCGTGTACCCGGCGGCGAGCCCGTTGCGGCAGCGTTGCGGGCAGGCCGACGCAGGCACCAGCGCACCGCCACAGAGCCGCCGCAGGCCCCGCCGGCGACCCCGGTCCTGTGGCTGCTGGCTCACAAAGTGTGACCCGCATTACTGCGCCACAGCGATGCTGTGGCCAGTGCATGTGCATCGGCCTGCGACTCTAGCCCTGTTCTATACGCCGTCGCCTGTGCGCCCACCTGAATCTGAGACATCTACCCATATCTCGGGTGCCGACAGACGATAGCTGATGAGGGGCTGCTATCTATCGGTTAGCCGCCCAGCACTGTGCATGGCGCTAGTCTGCATCAGCGAAGCTTAGCGCGGGCGGCACTTGCCGGAGAAATCGTACGATTTTACAAAACCTAGCCTGTTGACATTCCTAACGCCCCAGGTGGTCTCGTATGGCCACCGCAGGGTGGGGGCCCTCGCTACGAGCGCTACGAGGACCGCATGGAAGGGGCCGTGCAGCCATCGGACCGGGACAGCGGCGGGCGGCTGCCAGCCGCGACCCAACAGACCGCAGCGAGTTGCTGACCCGGCTCTCGTGCCCGGCCCGCTAGACAAAAACGGCTAGGTCGGGATGACTGCATAGGCGACCCTGGTGGCCGGGCCCAAGAGCGGGCGCGTGGCGCCGGTCGGCAGGTGCAGACAACGCGGAGCCGGCAGCACGCACGCGCCGCGCAGGCGCAGCAGGGCATCAGGGCCGGCGCGGTGGGCCGCAGCAGCTGCGGAGGCGCAAGCGCCGGGCAATTGACCCGGCGGCGCGCAGGTTCAAGTGTCGATGAAGCCGTGATGGGATGAATTCAATTTACAGTAACATTGTACAGAGGGACTCAGCAAGTGGGCGAGGCGCTTAGAGCGGCTTCTTGGCGACGTAGAGCATCATCGGGGTGAAGAGGCCGAGCTTGGCACCGAGAACGAGGTTGATGGCCGCCTCCTCGAGCGCGATGGAGACCTTCTGGGAGCCCTTGGGGGCAATGCCGACCTTCTCGAGCAGGCCCACGCCCTTCATGGTGACCTGGCGGCCCAGCCACGACACGCGGCAGAAGGTGAGGAGGTCGCCGAGCGAGCGCACGTACTTCCACTCGCCGGTGAGCGGGGCGTACCACGGGACCTCGTCGTTCTTGTCGGCCAGGTCGTCCGAGTGCACGATCTCGAAGCCGACCTTGCGCAGGGCGGCCTCGGCGACGTCGGCCTTGTACATCTTGGCGATGCCGTCGCCGATCTCGATGCCGTAGCAGATCTCGCGGTGCTGGGGGTTGGTCTCGTCGTAGGCGTCGGTCATGACCCACTCGTAGACACCGAAGGTGCCGCCGGGCTTGAGCACGCGGTAGATCTGGCCGTAGACGCCCTCGAACGAGGGCGCGTGGACGGTGGCCTCGATGGCGTAGACGGCGTCGAACGAGGCCTCGTCGAACTGCATCTGCATGAAGTCGCCCTTGACGAAGTTGAGCTTGTCGGCCAGGCCGTTGACGGCCGCGTAGTGGTTCGCGCGGTCGACCTGGTAGTCGTTGTTGTTCAGGCCGGTGATGTTGCAGTCGGTGAACCGGCAGATCTCGCGGGCGGGGCCGCCCACGCCGCAGCCGACGTCGAGCACCTTCATGCCCGCCGAGAGCCCCATCTTGAGCGCCAGGTAGTGCTCGTGGCGCGCGATCGAGCGCTGGAACGACTCGCCCTTGTAGAAGCGCGAGAAGTGGAACGACGAGCCCCAGCCGTACTCGTAGAAGTCCGTGACCAGGTTGTAGTAGTGCTTGGTCAGGGTCGCGTACTCGTCCAGCCGCTCCTTCTTGTCGACCTCGGTCTCGTTCTCCGGGCGCTTGTTGTCCCAGTACTTGAAGTACTCGGTCACGGCCGCGTCCTGCGCGTTCTTGTCCTTGTTGAGGAGCGCCGTGAACCCATGCTTGGCCGTGTGGTTCTTGCCGTGGAGCGCGTCCTTGAAGGCGAGGTCGCGCTCGCGGTTCTCCTGCTCGAGCGTGAAAGACATCTGCCGTCAGCGCGCCCGGCCCGGGCCTACCTTATGCTTGTTGTTGGATACAAGTGGTCCGGGAAAAATAGTCGGGGGTGCGAAAACAGAGCATGTTATACAGGCGCAGGGACTGCGGCCGGGTAACCCGGCACCGTACGATTAATCTGGACGCCGGGGCAAATTGGCCGGGCGCGCGCCCGGATTAAGGTTACGCGCTAGCCCGAAGCGCCGGGGCGCGCCGTGCTAACGCGGAATTGAGTTCGCGACGGGTCCCGCGGACCCGTGGGCTAGGGCTCCTGCATTGGGACAATAGACGAGTCACAGCCTGTGGCGGTGCAGCGCTACCACATGGGCGACCACCCGATGTACATCTCGGCCAGGTTGTGCGCGCTCGTCGCCTGCGCGATCAGCGAGTCGACCTGGCCCTCGACGCCCAGCGGGAACGAGTCGTCGGCGAGCAGGCCCTGCAGGCGCCGCGAGATGCGCGCCAGCGCCTCCTCCGGCGACGACGCCGAGCCCTTCTTGCCGGACCGCCGCGTGGACCGCCACTCGACCAGCGGGTCGTGCAGGAAGGTCTCGAGCACGGGGATCAGCGACTCCTCGTTCGCGCGCAGCACGCGCAGGGCCACGTTGCAGCAGTGGCGGAACGGGCCCTCGTAGTCGTACGGGCCCAGGGCGTCGACCATGTTCTGCGTGAGCCGGAACGGCACGCGCTCGGGGATCTCAAAGTCGAGGCCCTTCTCGAACAGGCACGAGAAGTCGACGTGGACGACGTTGCCGCGGACCTCGTGGAAGAGGATGTTCTCGCAGTGGCGGTCGCCCAGGCCGAGGATGTAGCCCACGATGGACATGACGGCGGCCGAGCGCGCGTAGGCCGTGCGGCTGGCGAGCCACGCGGCCGGCTGCGGGAACGTCTCGATGAACCACTCGTACAGCACCGGCGGGAACTGGGGCAGGACCTTCTGGGCAAAGACCTCGGCGCGCGCGGCGCGGTTGGCGTCCAGCAGCTTCTTGATCTCGGGGAAGTTGATGCGCACGCCGCGGTGCGTGTAGGCGATCTTGAGGATGTCGCGCAGCGTGCGCACGTCGGGGACCCACTCGATCAGCCCGCAGTCCTCGTTGAGCGGCGTGACCGCGTACGTCCAGACGCCCAGCTGGCGCCGCAGCGCGTCCGCGTCCTTCTGCAGGAGCAGGTTGATCATGCAGTCGAACTCCATCAGGCGCGCGTCCTTGCGCAGGTCGTCGCGCGGCTTGCACAGGAACGCGTACGACTTGCCGTCCGAGCCGTAGACGGTGATCTTGCGCGGCTTCTGCAGCGAGTTCATGACGTCGGCCATGTTCTCGACCGCGCGGATCGTGACCGAGGCCTCGCGGAACGCGTTGTGCCGCTTGACCTGGCCCCACGCGTTGGGCCACGTCACCTCGAGGTTGGCCTGCGTGGGCATGGCGATCTCGCACGGCAGGCACGCCCAGTCGACCTTGAACTCGCGCAGGTCGATCTGCGTGACCCGGTTGGGAACGTGCGCGTTGCAGATCACCAGCAGCTGCTCCGACAGCTTCTGGGCGGGCGCGACCATCTTGGCCGCCGGCGACGCGGGCCCGGCCAGCACCTGGCGCAGGATCTCCTTGCCGCGCACCGCGCGCTCCTTCTCCGCGGACTTGCCGATCGCCAGCACCGGCCACAGCGCCTGGCTGGGGTACTCGCGCACGAGGTCGATGATGATCGCCTTGAGCACGTCGTAGACCTTGGCGTTGGGGTGGCAGATCCGCGAGATCACCTGGGAGAACGCAGCGAAGAACTGGTACTTCGGCAGCAGCCGCAGGTACTTGCCGATCGACGCCGTGATCTTGTCGAGGTTGCCGCGCCGGAGCTTGGCCACGTCCTTGCCGTCGGCCGGCTCGGCGTCGCACGCGGTCGCAAAGTCGAGCCAGACCGTGAGCAGCTTGGACAGCGTCTGGTAGACGTACTTGACGCCGTAGCGCAGCGCGCGGCAGTAGTACCGGCAGATCTGGCGGTGGTACTCGCCGGTGGCGCAGAGCTTGTTGCGCTTGGCCGCGGGCAGCGCCATCTGCGCGTTGAGGATCTTGATGTAGTACTTGCCGGTGTAGTAGTGGCCGCTCTCGAGCGACTCGTTGAGCGTGCTGACCGTCTTGTACTTCTTGAGCACGGCCTCCCAGTTGCTCTGGCCGGCGGCGTCGAACCACTTGGCGTGGAGGAGGACGGCCTTGGCCTTGACGACGTTGCCGCGGTCGGCGCGGTCGGCGTCGCGGCCGGCGGCGAGCTCGGGCTGGTGGTCGAGCGCGCCCGAGTCGATGACGTCCTGGAGGATGAGCAGGGCCTGGCGCGGCTGCTGCTCGGCCCACTTGAGCCGGGCGTGCTCGATCACGGCGAGCGGCGAGCCGGTCTGGGCGGCCTGGAGGACGAACGCGTAGGCCTGGGCGGTCTTGCCGGCCTTGCGGGCCATCTTGGCGGCGGCGAGGTGGCCGGCGAGGACCTCGTCGGCGGCGAACGGCGGCCGGCAGATCTCGGCGACCGTGCGCCGGAGGTCGAGCAGGAACCGCCGGTGCTCGTAGCCGCCGTGGAGGAGCTCGAGGCGCTGGCGGAAGCGGCGGCCGAGCTCGGCGTGGTCGGCGGCGGCCGACTGCGCGGCGGCGGCCATGCTCTCGAGGTCGGCCAGCGCGTGCAGCCGGAAGATGGCGTCCTGGCACTGGCCGGGCGCGGTCGCGCCGGAGAGCGCCAGCTCGGCGGCGAGCGCCGCGCGCGCGGTGTGCAGGTGGCCGGCGAGCGCGCCGTCGGCCGCGCGCAGGCTGGCCAGCGCGCGGCCGACGCTGACCGCGAACGACGGCGCCGCCGCGCGGCCCAGCCAGCCGTCCAGCGCGTCCCAGCGCCCCAGCACCCACGCGGCCTCCACGCCGAGGTCGACCGCGGTCCGCGACAGCCGCCCGCCGCCGTCGAGCCGGCTGAGCAGCGTTTCTGGGTCAGCGCGCCCGCCACACACGTACCGTACTGCCCCGACTCGCGCAGGGCCACCAGCAGCCGGTCGAACGCGTCCGCGTCGTCCGGCCGCCGGCGCAGGACCAGGTCCCAGCAGTCGTGCGCCAGGCTCCAGCGGCCCGCGGCCTCGTGCTCGAGGATCTGCTGGTCCAGGTCCAGCATCAGGAACTTGGTCGACACGCCCTCGATCGCGTCCGGGTCGTCCAGCTTCGAGTAGATCTGCTGCAGCGTGCGGTACACCGGCCCGGCCGCGGCCGCGTCGCCCGCCTTGTGCAGCTGCCGCACGTACTGCTCGTAGTACAGCAGCGCGCGCGCGTAGCTCTGGCACTCGTACGCGCGGCGGCCGACGAGCTCGGCCGGGATCGCCGCCAGCACGGCCTCGGCCTGGTCCACCGCGCCGTCGCCGCCCAGGTTCTTCTCCGGCTCGACGTAGCGGTTCGACCGCTTGGCGCGGTCGGCCACGGTCTTCATGTTGAACCGGCGCCGCGCGCGCTGCCAGCGCGCAATGTAGTCCACGATCGCAAACACGGTCTGCGTCAGCGCGCCCCGCGGCCACTTACCCGATGCGACTGCTGCACGCCCGGCCCGTCGTCCACGCGGCTCTCGAGCACGAGCAGCATCTCGGCCTGCAGCGCGTCGCGCGCGGCCGCGTCCGCGCCGATCACGACCGCCAGCGCCGCGAACGGCACCAGGAACTCGCACAGCGCCGGGTCCTGGTCCCGGACCACGCGCGCGCAGATCCCAAAGAGCCGCTCCGGCGCGCCGCGCGCGGCCGCCAGCAGGTCCGTCGTCAGCGCCTGCAGCCACGCCCGGTGGCTCTTGCCCGGCGCAAAGATCGGGTACGTCTGGCGCGGCAGCGCGGCCAGGCTCGACAGCATGAACCGCGACGTCAGCATCGGCAGCAGCGTCAGCTTGGCCGGCCCGCCCAGGCTGTGCCAGAGCGCGTACGAGCTGGCCGGGCTCGTGCTGCGCTCGGCGATGGCGTCGATGTCCAGGCCGCACACCTTGAGCAGCTCCTGCATGCCGTAGGCCAGAAACGACTGCGACTTGGTGTCGGTCGCCGCGCGGAACGCGGGCACGACGTACCGGTCCAGGAACAGCAGCACGAAGCCGGCGGTCTCGGCCGCGTCGTCGAACGCGTGCACCACGACAACCTCGTCGCCGTCGACGCGCGTGTCCACCTTGTTGGGGTCCACGGCGCCGATCCAGCCCAGGCACTCGGCCGCCAGCCGGCCGATGTCGCCGCGGTTGTCGGGGAAGCGCCGGCAGATGTCGAGCAGCGTCGCGCCCAGCCGCGCGACCAGCCGGTCGAGCGTCTTGGACGCCAGCACCGCGCACACCACCGCCTGCTGGTCGACCAGGAACTGCTGCAGCTCGCGCAGCGCCTCGCGCACGACGCAGTAGTTCTCGTGCCGGCACCGCCGGACGAGCGCGTCCAGCGTCTGCGCCGGCACCACCGTCGGGATCTTGAGCTGCGCCAGCTGGTCCTCGTACGGCGCCAGCTCGGGCACGGCCCGCAGCGACGGCAGGTCGGCCATGCGCTTGGCGCGCAGGACGCCCTCGTGGTGTGCGATCACGTACTCGACCATCTCGCGCGCCTGCACGCGCGCGGGCGCGCCCAGCCGCGCCCAGTGCGTGAGCACGACCGAGAACGTGAGCGGCACGAGCGCGTCGACGTCCTTGGCGTCGAAGTAGACCAGCATCTGCATCCACGCCGTCAGCGCGGCCTTCTGCAGCACCGCGTCCTCGAGCGCGGACTGCAGGCACGCGCAGATCTGCGGCACGGCCGACACGGCGCTGCCGCGCGCGATGCGGATCGTGGCCGCCAGCCCGTGCAGGCACCGCAGCTTCTCGGTCCAGGCCTGCGACCGGTGGACCGAGTAGACCGTGTCGGCGAAGCGGCCGACCACGCCGAGCACGTACGTCTGGAAGAACTGCGCGACCGACTCGGTCTGGCGCGCGGGCCGGCTCGTGGGCGTGGCCTGCTGGTGCGTGCGCGCGATCGTGACCAGCGCGCGCACGAGCAGCCGGCTCTTGGCGCTGCCGGCGTCGGCGTCGACCACGCTGGTCTCGTCGTCGGCGTCGAACATCTTGAGGACCTCCACCGCCACCGTGAGCGGGTCCTGGCGGATCAGGCTGGGGATCGTCGTGGCCCGGAAGTCGTCCACCGAGTCGCGCAGGAACCGCTGGGCCTCGGCCTCGACGTTGTCGAACGACTGCGTCAGCAGCACGGCCAGGATGCACCCGATGTTGTTGAGGCACACGTTCGCGACCGACGTGCCCGCGGCCTGCGCGATGCGCTCGAGGATGCCCGTGTGCCGGCCGAGCAGCACGTACGGCACCGTGTACTCCTGCGTGCGCACGAGCAGCGTCGGCACCGACACCGCCAGCAGCCGCGCGAACCGGTGGACGAGCGCGCTGTTGGCGTCGAGCTGGGTCACGACCAGGATCGACGCCGTGCGCAGGAACGGCGCGAAGAGCTGCCACGGCGTGCGCGCGCGCGCGCGCGCGAGCGCGGCCAGCTCGTGGCACGCGGCCGCGGCCACAAACGTGTTGGCCGAGCCGACGTAGCCGACGAGCTTGATCAGGACCATGTTGAGGTCGTCGCCGTCGACGAGCTTGCCGAGCTCGGCCCACGCCAGCACCACCGTCTCGACCATGTGCGTGCCGGCCTCGTGGCTGAGCTGCTCGAGCACGGCGAAGACCTTGAGCCGGTCGTCGGCCGCGAACTGGGGCACGGCCTGGCCGGCCGCCACGCGCAGCTCGCGGTCCGCGCTGCGGATCGCGTACATGCACCACTCCCAGAGCGGCGCGGCCGCGTCCGGCGCGTGGAAGTGCCGCAGGTACCGCGCGAGCGCGACTGTCAGGAGGATCTTGGCGCGCGTGGACATCTGGTCCAGGCTCGAGTCGACGAGCTGGACGAGGAACGCGCCGAACTCGGGCCACGCGCCGCGGGCGTGCGGGCCGACGAAGACGCCGTCGCAGCGCTCGCACGCCAGGTCGCCGACGTCGGCCAGACTGCCGGCCTGGAGGCACGGCAGGTACCCGACCGTCTTGAGCACGCCCGCGACCGAGCCCTGGTGGCCCAGCCGCGTGCGGATGTAGTTGTGCAGCTCGCCGAGGCGGCCGGGCTCGACCAGGTGCGCGGGCAGCTCGGCCGCGAGCCGCGCGCGCACGTCGTCCTCGGGCGGGCCGCGCTTGGGCGGCCGCACGAGCCGGCCGGCGACGGCCGCGAGCGGGCCAGTGCACGGCCGGCGGGCGGCCGCGTCCACGTCGACGTCGATCTGGCCGGCGAGCGCGGCCCGGCGGCCCGGCAGCGCGGCGCCGACGGCAACCACGCACCCGGCCAGCAGCGTGCGCAAGTCCGGGCTGGAGAACACGTCCTCCGCCAGCCGGAACCGGCGCAGTATCCGCGCCAGCGCGGTCGCGACCATCGCCAGCGTGTACTCGGGCTCGACGGCGGGCGGCGGCGCGCTGCCGACGGCCGCCAGCGTCGCCAGGAGCTCGCACGTCGGCGCGGCCAGCACGCTGTCGGGCGCAAACAGCTCGGCCGCGCTGAGCACGACGGCGACGGCGGTGTGCAGCCACACGGCGGCGTCGGCGACGAGCGCGCGCGCGACGGTCTCCACGACGGTCGCGCGCGCGGCCGCCAGCCGCGCCTCGGCCGCTGCCTCGGTGGCCTCGACCGTGGCGCTCTGTTTCCACACGCGCGCGACGACGCCGCGAGCCCAGATCTGGTCCGGCGCGCGCCCCTTGAAGAGCGCCGGGCCGGCTGCGCCCAGCGCCGCGTGCAGCACGCGCGCAGCCAGCAGCGCGCCGTCCTCAAACGCAGCCACGTCGCACGCAAACGCGCCGGCGGCGGCCACCGCCAGCGGGCCGGCCGGCCAGCTGTCTGGACCGGCGTCCAGCCGGACGCACAGTTCTGGCGTCAGCGTAGCCGCGCATCCACGTACCTTCCACGTAGGCGCGCACAAACAGGCGCACGGCGGCCGCCGGGCGCCAGAACCAAGGGCTCAGATCGAGCAGACTGAACAGATCGGCCACCAGGCCGGCGGCCGGCTCGCGGCAGCTCTCGGCGCGGGCGTCCGCCAGGAACGGCAGCAGGCGCACCAGGAGCCACACCGGCAGGCCGACCGCCGGCTCGGCCTCGTTCGGCTGCAGCAGCGTCCGCGGCAGGTGGTCGATTGTTTTCTTGGCGACCGCGATCGAGTCGCGGGCCTGCGCAAGCAGATCGTCTGCGGTCAGCTCGGCCAGCGAGCCACGAACCTGGCGGCGTCGGCGACGCAAACACGGGGGCGATGCCGCCGCGCACAATGACCTGGAGCACGCGCGAGCTGGTGGCGACGTCGTCGTCGACGTCGTCGGCGTCGGCGGTCAAGGCCTCTGCCAGCAGCTGGCGGAACGCGGCTTGGTCGGGAACGACATTGGACCGGAGAATGGCCTGGGTCGAGCTGGAAGATGGCCCGCGATCGGACATGGAGGGACGACAGCGCGAGATCCGGTCGCCGGCTGTGAGCCTGCGCGGATCGTGAGCGTGGGCGCGCGAAAAATTGCGGCGGCGGGAGGCGACGGCTGACGCGTGGTTGCTGTGGCAACCAACGGCGGCGGCGGCGGCGGTTGCCGGGGCAACGGAAATGCGCCCGGAGCAGCGTCTACGCGGGAGTTGCCGGGGCAACGAGCCCGGCGGGCGCGACGGTTGCCCGGGCAACGGGGTCGCCCGGCGCGGCGTCTGTGCGTGCAGTTGCCAGGGCAACAGACAGCCGCAGGCCGCCCGCGACGCAGCACCGCCACTGCCGGCACCGCCACTACAGGCCGCCGCTGCCTTTCGGCAACGGCCTTCGTTGGCGCAGCGATCTTTTCTAAACTATCGACACAGGCGCGCGGCGCGCCCCGGCGCCGCTTAGCCAGGCAGCTTCTTTCTGCGGCCAATGTGCGCCTGGAAACCGGTCTTGATGCCCGACACGGACCGGCTGGAGCCGCACGACTCGCAGACCAGGAAGTACAGCCGGTTCTCCTTGGCCAGGTGGGTGCTGATGGACTTGCAGGTCTTGCACGTGACGTACTCCATGATGTACCGGCGCAGCACGTTCTCCAGCTGCTTCTGCTGGAAGCGGCCCTTGATGACCAGGCGCGCGCTGCCGTCGACCGAGCCGGACGTACCCAGCTCCGCAAACAGGAACTGCATGACGTGCTCGTACGGGCGGTGCATGCGCTCGGAGATGTCCTTCAGGTTGGCGAAGATCGTCTTCTTGTTGCCCTCGCGCATCACGCTCGGCGGCGGGATCTTGTACCGCTGGCCCTGCTGGCCGGCCAACTCGGGGTTGTTGGTCCGCAGGATCATGAAGAACCGGTCGAGCAGCTCCTCGTACTCGTACGCGCGGTCGCTGTTCAGCCACGGCGACTCCTTGGGCTTGGCCTCGGCCTCGTCCTCGTCCGACGCGGCCGCCTCGGCGTCCGAGTTCACGCCGGCCTCCTCGAGCTCGGCCTCGAACGCGGCCACGTCCGCCGTCTTCTTCTTCTTCTTCTTCTTGCTGCTGAACTCAAAGTCCTGTGCGTCGTCCTCGGCCGCCTCCGTCGTCGGCTCGGCGTCCTCCTGCTCCGCCAGCGCCGACGACTTCTTCTTCTTCTTCTTGAGCCCGTCAAACATGTCCGTGAGCTCGTCCACGGCCGGATCGGCCACCGGTGCCGCCACGCCGTCCTCCGCGTCGAACGAAACCGCCTTGGACTTCTTCTTCTTCTTCATCGACAGGTCGAACTCGGGCTGTGTCGTCAGCGCCACTCGCTCGGCCACGCACGCGCCGCGGATCGCCCGCGCCGCGCCGCCCCCACTCACGCTCTCGTCCGCCGCCGTCGGCACTGTGTCTTCAAAGTCCGCCATGTTGGATGATCCACCGGATGATCGCCTGAGAGATGCTCCAGATGGGTGCGAGATGCTGCAAGCGTGCACTTGGATTCGCTGTGCAGAAGCAAAGATTTTTTTCGCTTTTTTTCGCTGGCGGCGCGGCCCGCCCGGGTAACCGCTCCCGCCCGCGCCGCGCGCCGTGACGTTTATGCGCAACCGCTACGCCCGCAAAAATTATCTCGAGAATTCTGGCGACTCACTCGACAGACCTGACCGATCGGGGCCGTGCGCAATCCCGTTTGCAGACCATACACACACCAGCACGACCATGTCTGGACCCGAGAACGGCGCGGCCAAGCCGGCCGCCGCGGACGCCGCCGCGGCCGGCGCGGTGCCGCCCAAGGCCACCTGGAAGGAGAACCCGGCCCTGCGGGCGCTCGGCATCACGCGCCTGCGGCTGCCGTCGCGCAACTGGTCGATCTTCCTGGGCACAGTCTTCACAATTGGCGGGATGGTGTACTACGACCGGCACGAGCGCCGCGCGAACCGCCAGAAGTGGAAGGACGCGGTGTCGTCGCTGGCCCTGCAGCCGCTGGTAAGTAGCCGGACGGACGCGCGCTGACGGCAGACACCGATGCAGCTGCCGCGCAAGGTCACGGTGTACGTGGCGCCGCCGCCGGGCGACTACCTCGACATCTCGGTCGACCACTTCACGCAGTACGTCAAGCCGGTGCTGACGGCGGCCGCGGTCGAGTTCGACCTGGTCAAGGGCACGCGTCAGGGCGAGATCCGCAACGCCGTGGCCGAGGCCATCCGCAAGCAGCGTGCCGGCGTGGACGACCGCGACCCGATGCTGCAGACCGTGACCGCGCATCTCGAGAAGCGCGCGCCCGAGGACGAGGGCGTCGTCTGCATCGGCCGTGGCGCGTACAAGGAGTACCTGCAGGGCGTGAACGAGGGCTGGCTGGGCCCGCTGGAGGCGCCGCCGGCGCCAATCGAAGAGGTTGCGGTCGAGACGGTCGAGGCGGCCGCGCCGGCCGAGCCCGTCGCGAGCGAGACCGTGGTGGCGGCGGCGGCGGCGGCGGCGGAGCCGGCCGAGCTCGTCGCGCCCGCGGTCGAGACCGTCGACGACGTCGCCAAGGCTGCGGCCACGAGTGGCCCGGGCATGCTCAACACGGCCGCGCTGCTCGGCGGCAAGTCCGAGGTCCAGCCGGCCGAGGCCGCGCCCGAGGAACCGAAGAAGAAGGAAGAGAAGCCGCCGGTGCCCAAGCCGTATATCGCGCCCGGCGACTACGCGGCCGCGGCCACGCCGACCGAGCTGGCCAGGGTCCAGGCGCTGCCGCCGGTCGTGTACGTGCCGCACCCGCACATTCTCGGGGTCGTGCACACGCCCGTGCGCACGTACCGGTACTTTACGCAGCGCCGGCTGGCCGACCGGGTCGGGCACATCGCGGCCGGCGTCGCGCTGGACGAGGTGCGGCCGTTTGACGCCGCCTCGGACGTCGCCGCCGGCCTCGACGAGGAGGCCGAGTGGTCGTCGTCGTGGGTCGAAAAGTCGCGCGAGAACAACTCGGAGTGGGTGCAGGACCTCGTCGTGGACGAGCGCATCGCGCAGCGGCTGCGCGTCTACGAGAACAAGAGCTACCCGGCGCCGACGGAGGAGTGACCGCGCCCGGCCCCCACTTGTACATAGCACTCTCTCAATTAGAGCCTTTGCCGGCGGCAGCGCTGCCGCCGGCGGTAATATACACGCGCGCGCGGCCGTGCGGCCGCGCTCAGCTGATAATGTCCTGGGCGTCATCGCCCAACTCCTTGCGAATCACGCTCTGCAGCACCAGCTCCTTGGACACCCACAGCTCGCGCCGCTTGCGGTTGGCGGCCGCGAGCTCTGCCTCGAGCGAGCGCTGCATCTCCTGGGCCCACACGAGCTTGCGTTTGAGGTACCGGGCCAGGTCGCGCGGCGGCCGCGCCTTCTCGTCGTGGTCGAGATCGTCGTCCGAGCCGTACAGCGGCGGGCCGCCGTGGCCGCCGCCGTTGGCGCCCACCGCGCCGACCGGGCCGTCCACGACCGCCGCAGCCCCGCCGCCGTCCACGCCGTCGGCCTCGGCCGCCTGGTTGGACGCGCGCCGCCGCCGCAGCGTCTCGGCGTAGGCCGCGTTGGCCACGTTGTTTGGGTGGTTCGGGTGCGACTTGGGCACCGGATCCGACGGCCGCAGCGCCTCGGTCTCGTGCACGGTCCGCATGTGCTTCGCCAGCGCGTCCGACCGCGTGAACGATCGGTCACATTCGGGCACGGAGCAGTAGAACGGCTTCTCGCCCGTGTGGCTGCGCATGTGCGCGACCAGCGCGAACCGCGACGTCTGGCCGAGCCCGCGCCGCGGGCAGTCCTGCCACTCACACGTGTATTTCGGCCGCCGCGTGCCGACGTGCTCGTCGTGGATGTGCCGCACCAGATCGTCCATGTTGCCGCAGTCGGCAAAGCAGTTGTCCCATCGGCAGACCGTGACCTGGTCAAACATGTCGTCGTCGTCGTTGCCGCCGCCCATACCCGCGGCCGCGCCTGTCGCCGCGCGCGGCGTGCCCGGTACGGAGCCCTCGGTGTCGGACGATACGTCCGACGTGAACGACCCTGCCGGCGACCGGGCCTGCTGCATCTCTGGATCGGACGAAGGTGGAGGTGATGACAAGTCCGACCCGGAGTGCTCCATTGTCCCCAGCCTCTCAGATTCCGGTCTGGCCTGGCCAAACAACCCCTCACTGTCTGTGAGCTGCCGTACGTCCGTCTGTGCGAATTGCGCCTGAACACCGCTCTAGGGTCCGCGGCTGTGTGCACCTCTGTGCACTGTCTTCCTGATGCGTCGGATGCCGCCTGAGTTATCTGGGCACGTGCTTGCTGCAGCCGGAGTGCTACTGTGCTGCTGCGGGCCGCATATCCCCTCTTGCGAAAAGTTGTGGTTTCGTTTGCTCGGCCTTGCCCTCTTTTCACGGCCTGGTCGTCGACACCCGACAGGCAAGCGTAGCGCCCGGCCGGGATTAGGGTTGCGCCGCACGCCATGCGGCTCGCACGCGCGGCCGTCCGCGCGCTCGCCTGTCGGCGCGGGCCCCGCCTCGTGCTAAACGAGGGCGCACGGCCGGCCCCGCCGGGTCCACGGGCCACGGGTCGCCACCGGTGGACGTCGTCCAGCCGCGCGACGGCCGGATCATGGCTGGCCGGCGGCAGGCGCCAGACACGCTTGCGGCGGGCCCGCGGCTGCGCGGCGTGCGTCGCGCTGTGTCGTGCTGCGTCGCGCGCGGTCGCGCGGGCGCACGCGGCGGTCGGCCGCAGACGCACGCGACGGCCGTGCATGACGGGCGGCGCCGGTCGCCGCGTGGCACGAGTCTATGCGAGCAGTGCAGCCGACGGCGGCGGGCAGGCTGGCGACCAGCCGCTACAGCGCGGCGGCCGTTTGGGTCATGTGCGCAGATCGGCAGCAGCGCGCCGCTCGTTCGGGCCAGCCGCTCGGACGCGGTTCGACCACTCAGGGCCGAGTGTGGCCGAAACACGCCGTTGGAGCGGCGCTTGACTACACCCGGCACCCGATACACGCTGTTGGAGCCCGCTTGGTAGACTGAGACACGCTGTTTTATGCGCTACCAGACGGCCCTGATGCGGTCGCCCGTATGCTGAGCGCCGCTTGATAGCCTTGGCGCTGGCGCGCTCTGTTGGGGGCCGCCCACTGCGCGCCAGTACGCTCACCAGCCACAGCGGCTATATGGGCGGCTGGGTACCATCGGCGGCAGCCACAGGCGACTGGCAATAGCCGTACGACGGCGTGACGGGTCGGCCGTGCGGCTTGCGGCGGCCGTGCGGCTCACCAGGCGACCCGCCGCGCCACCCGGGGCGGGTCGGAGATCCGGTCCACGGGTCTACCCGGTGTCGTGCCTACGCGTTCTGTCGGCCGCGCCACCGGCCGGCCCCCGCCTGCCTCGAGCGACCCGACCGCCTGCCGGCGCGCGGCCGACCCGCGGGGAGTGCGCCCCGCGGTCTCGCGGCGCGTCTCGATCGTACCCAGATCGCAGGGCACACCGCCGTCCTTAAGGTTCCGCCCCCCCGTAAGGTTCTCGGGCGCCGTCGTACAGGAAACGCGACCCGGGTCCACGTTATACAATCAAGCAAGCATGACCCGCGGGTTCCGCGGCCTGCCCGTCGGCCCAGGCGCTGTGTGTATACAGCCGCCGCCGGCCAGTCTTTTGCAGTTTTTTCACACCAGGCCAGCAGGGCACGACGAGCTGAGCGCAGCCGTAACAAGACCTCCGGACCCGACAGACGCGGCGTCGCGCGCTAGATCCTCACTCATACACGGTGCGGATCGGACGATCTACGAGATCCCCCAGATTCACTCGAGCGCGGTTCTTCGGCCGCCCACGATCCGTCAACCATCCTGGCGGACTCGCCAGACGATCCCGCGCGCAGCCCTGCCGGCGCGCGCGCCACCGGCCGTGCGCCGGCCGCCGTGCCGTCGCCGACCGGTGCGGCCAGCCCGGGCCCGCGGCCAGAGCGCCGGGCGACCGGGCTGATGGCCATGGACAAGGTACGCCAACGACTGCAGGCCGGACTGACCCCAGGACTCGGTGGAGCACGCGGTCAACGCGGCCTACGACAGCGCTGTCCGGCGTGTTCGGCTCGGCGACGACCGCGGCGACAGCGCGCTGATCCGGCTGGCGTCGTACCTGGCCAATGCGGACGCGATCGAGACCGTCGTCGGCTCGGCGCGGCTCAAGCGCAAGGTGGACGCCATTGTCAGCTGCTGGCTGCGATCGCCCGAGCTCGTGTACGCGGCGACGGGCGCGTTCCATCTCGGGCCACTAGCGTGCCCCGAACGCACGATTCTGTGCAACCTAGCCACGTTCAAATGCGTGCGCAAGCTAGTCAGAATCTGCAAGCAGACGTCGGCGCTGTGCACGGACCTCCCGCCGCTGTATGTGGCGGCGGCCGATGGCGGCCAGCAGCGGCGGCCGGCCATGACGCTCGTGCCGGAGCTGCTGGCCGACGAACAGCACGGCAAGAAGTACGGCGCCGTGCAGGCGTTTGTGGAGATCGCGCTGCGCGAGCTGCGGTACCTGGTCGAGCTCGTGCTGGCCGACGACTGCTGCATGGCGCTGGTCGAGGAGTGCGACACGCTCGAGTACCTACTGCTGCTGTCGGTGTCGTCGCGGTACCGGTGCGTCGAGACGGTCTCGGACGAACTGCTGAACGCGGTCTCGGTGCTGATCGCGCTGGTGACGCTGACGGCGCCGGGCGACGGCTCGCTGCGCGGGATGGTCGCGTCCGGCCACCTGCTGTCGTCGTGCGAGCTGTTCTACCACATGTACTACCCTGGCGCCGGAGACGATGGACAGCACCGCCGGCAGCGGTCGGCGCGGCTAGCGACCGTGCCGACGCCCGGCCGCGGCGTCATCAACTTTGCGCACGACGTCCGGCTGAGCTACTACGCGCGCTTTGACATGCGCAGCTACCCGCGGCAGCGCGACATTGGCACCACCATCAGCTTTGAGCTGATGCACTACGGCGTGACGGCAGACGACGTGGCCGCGATGGTCACGTCGCTGGTCGACGCCATCCAGCTCTTCGACCAGCTCGTCCAGCGGTCGCACGCGCTGGCCGCAGCCGACACGGACCCGCGCGCGTACCAGCGGCTGTACGAGGTCGTGTACGAGCTCGTCGACATGTGCTCGACGTACGCCGGCGTGCAGTCAGTCGCGCTGGCGTTTGCGCAGTTTGACGTATACGACTGCTTGCACGAACACTCGCTCAAAGACGACGGCATCGGCATCGGCGCCGCGTCGCTACTGGACTACATCCGCCGCGAACTTATTCATTGCTGGCAATACCTCGGGGACAAACGTGACAAGCTCATGGACTTTTTCTGCAGGGACTTTTTTGTGGACCCGAGCGTCCTGACGAACCGCCAGGCGCGACTGGAGTGCTTTTTTGCGCCTTTGGACCGGCCGGAGCGGCTGCTCATCGACGTCGCGTTTTGCCGGACGTTCTGTCTGGCGGTCGAAGCCACGTTCATGGCGTGCACGAACTGGAAGGGCCTGGCCCGATTGAACTACTTGGTGTACTCGAGCTCGTCGCAGGCGCCGTTTGTGGTCTTGTTGGCGGCGCTGCTGGGCAAGATCTCGGTGACGTGCGCGAACCTGTTTGGGACGCAGCCGACGGTGCTGCTGGGCGCGCAGGCGTGCGCGCTGCCATATCAGGCGCCAGGCACGAAGCTTATCGACCTCGACAAGGTCTTCCGACGGCATAACGGTGCGGCGCCGGGCAGATCAGGCAAGCCCAGCGCGTCGTCGAACTCGAGCTCGAGCGCAAGCCGGTACGCGAGTGCCGCGGCGAGCCCCGTGCAGCCGCCGGCATGGCAGGCGCTGGGGCCAGCAGCGGACGCGGTGGCGACCGAGAACCTGATCCTGGACCACTTTTCGCTGCGCGAGCAAATGGTGGCCGTTGCCAAGGCGTTGGCGATCATGGTGTGCACGCAGATCAAGCAGGCGCGGCGGCCAACGCGGACCAAGGGCGCCGGCGAGGCCGCCGCGGCGGCCACGACCGCCGCGACCGCCGTCGACTCTGCGCCGGCCACCGCCGGCAGCGGCGCCAGCAGCCGCGGCCAGAGCAAGACGCACGGCAACATCTACCGTGAGATGCTCAGCATCTCGAGCCACTACGCGACCGGCCCCGACAAGGCCGGCGACGTCGGGTCGGACGCGCTGGCGCCGATGCCGTGCAACGACGCCAACGTTCGGGCCATGGTCGGCGCGTTCCTGTCGCTTATGGAGCTCAGCGAGACCACGTCGAACGCGTCGATCAACGAGCTCTGGCAGTTCGGGCTGGACGGGCTGATGCTGCTGCAGGCGCCGGCGCGGCCGTGGGGCAAGTTCCAGGTGCTCGGGCAGCTGCTCGAGTGCTGCGAGAGCAACGTGCGGTGCGTCAAGATCTTCCTGCAAGTGCTCGACAGCATGCTCAACGCGAGCTTTGATCCGGTCGAGAGCGACCGCAGCCGGCACGCCGACGAGCAGCAGGCCTGGTTCGAGCAGATGCAGCCGCTCGTGCGCGAGCTGCGGGTGTTTGTGGAGACGTGGGGCGCGCTGCGGGACGAGCTGGTGCCGCGCGTGCTCGGCAAGCTCGTGGTCAACGTTCCCGGGATCGACAAGATCGTGATAAGGACATTTCTGATGGAACAGTTGACCAACAAGACGATGAAGAACGAATTCAAGAGTACGCTGCGCGACATGAAGCGCGTATACCCCGCGATTAACTTCCGGAGCTACGTCGAGACGGCGGCGGGCGTGGCCCTGCCGTACGAGGCCGAGCTGCTGGCGTCGGACGTCATGGAGGCCGACTTCCACACGGCGCCGAGCGACGTGCCGGCGGCCAAGGCAGCGTACCTGAGCCACTACCCCGACGCCAGCCGGAGCCCGGACTCGGACATCTTTGCGGACGCGAGCTCGTCGTTTGCGGACGAGCGGCTGGCGGACGACTCGAGCGACACGACGTCGACGCAGTCGTACGCCACCGGCACGTCCACCATGCTCTCGGCCGTCAAGGCGCGCGACGGCGGCCACGGCTGCCTGCACGCGCGCCAGTGCGCGTGCTCGGACGACGCCAGCTCGGCCTCAGACAGCTCGGCCGAGCCGGCGCCGCCCCGCGCGCTCGGGCCCGTCTACGGCTTTGAGCGCCTGCTCGACCGCGGCCGCCGCGCCGACAAGGAGAACCGGTACGAGTCGGACCCGGCCGCGGCCTACGCCAAGGCCGCGGCCGGCGGCCGCGACGTGCGCGCCATGAAGGATATCAACCACAATTTTGTGCATCACCGGTCCAGCGACCAGATTTTTGCGCCCGCCATTGCGGCGTCAGACCTAGACTATCAGAGCAGCCATATGATTGGCAAGGACTTGTGGGATTGCTTGCAGCTATAAGTCGATCGGACGCCCGTTTTGCTTAGGATCGCTGTACGTTGAGGTAGCTTTTGAAAATGCAGTTTACCCGGATCAAGCGACGCGTCGACGTGTCTAACCGAGCTCGACAAAGTGGACACCCGCAACAGCATGACCGTGACGGCCTCGCAGACGTGGACGGACTCGAGCGACGCGCCGCCGGAGCTGGTGGCGGAGGTGGGCCGGATCCCAAACGTGCAGCCGGGCGAGTACGCGGAGATGCTCATGTCGGACACCTCGTTCAGGCCGTTCTCGTTCGAAGAGCTGCGGCAGATCATCGGCGCGAACCGGCTGGAGCTGCTGGGCCGGCGGCCGTCGGACCTGCGGCGGTACCTGGCGTGGAAGGCCAAGACGGTGGCCGAGCACGGCTCGGTGGCCGAGTTCATCCGGAAGGAGCGGCTGGCGTGGCCGGCGACGCCGCCGGAGGGCGCGGCGTACCTGGACAGCCGAGGTGAGTGGCCGCGGAGCGCGCTGACGGCAGCGGACGTGCGCATCCTGCTGAACGACTTTGCGTACGGCGTGGCCGAGGGCATCGTCCACGTGGTGGTGTGGTCGCGGCACCGGATCCCGCTCGAGGACGCGCCGGCGGGCCAGGCCGTGGTGGACATCTCGGCCGCGGCGCGGGCGCGGATCGACGCGTACGTGGCCGAGACGTTCACGCGGCCGCTGGGGCTGCGGCCGGAGCAGGTGCTGTGGTTCAAGAACTGGGCGCAGCTGCAGAGCGTCGGCGCGCTGGAGCACTTCCACGTGCTGCTGGACCGGCCGGCGGCGTCGCAGGCGCTCGTCGACGTCGTCCGCGACGACACCGACGTCGTGGCCAAGCTACGGGCGCTCGGGTTCGCGGTCCCGGCGGGGGTGTCGTGACAGTAGGCATTTAGTAAAATACAGTCGGCAAACAGGACGGATCTAAAGACAAATGCGATGGTTTCCCCGGCGCAGCGCGCAGCTTTTAGTTGATGAGGCCCTTCTGGGTGGCAAACAGCTTGGTCGACACGACCGAGCTGTACTCCTCGATCTGCGAGCAGTACTGGTTGATCTGGGCCGAGATGACGAGGTTGTCGAGGCGCGAGGGCTCCGTCGGCAGCTTGTAGTGCTTCTGCCAGTCGTCCTCGTTGATCAGCGGCAGGTTGTTGGCCTTTCTGTTGGCGTTCTCGGCGCGGGTCTTTTGCAGCCACGACTGGACCTTGGACTGCTCGCGGGCCATCTGGCGCTGGAAGTACGAGTGCGTGCCCTGCTCGGTGTAGTACTCGTCGACGGACTCGAGCAGGTACTCGACCGACTTCTCGAGGAAGGGGTCGATCGTGAGGTCGAGCGAGTCGAAGTTCTGGGAGATGGCCGAGGCGGGGTTGAGCGTGGTCGGGTCGACGTCGGCGCCGTCGACGGCCTTGTCGAACGTGGGCTGGTCGAGCTGCTGGAGCAGGGCGACCGACAGGTGCGAGTTCTTGATCTGGACGGGCAGCTCCTGGAGGACGTTGCGGTACGAGAGCTTGGCCTTGATGACGGCCTCGGTCGAGAACTTGCCGTTGGACGCGCTGTGCGCGGCCCGGAACGCGTCCGAGAGCTTGTAGGCCTTGAGGAAGAGGCTGCCCTGGGTCGAGCGCGCGACGTCGTGCACGATCACGATCGAGTTGGGGTTGTTGAGCTGGAACCCGAGCGAGTGGTCGATCAGCGACTGGTTGAAGAAGTTGCCCATGTACGACGACACGTAGTACCCGACTGCGTTGGCGTCGACGTTGACCTGCTTGAGGCCCTCGATCATGTCGGCCTGGTACTTGACGTTGCCCTTGCTCTTGGCCGAGATCGAGTCGTCCGAGCCGGACTCGGACGACGAGGGGAAGGGCACGGCGTGCGAGACCGTGAGCGTGCTGGCCTGGTCGAGGCCGAGCAGGAAGCCGGAGACCGTGCCGGGGAAGGCATCGGTGGTGTGCTTGATGAGCTTGTACGCGACCTGGAGACGTTAGCGGCCGACGCGGGCTGATCTGGCCGGCCGGCGGCGGATGCGACACGCGTGCGGCGGCGCGGGGCCTGCCGGGGGCGCGCGCACGGCCGCCGGCCGTGGCCGGCGCCAGGGACTTACGCCCGAGTCGATCACGACGGACGTGATGGGTTCGACGAGCTCTTGGAGGCTGGGGCGTCAGTAGGGATCGCGTGGGCGCGGTGGGGGGCGGGACGGCGCGGCGCGGCGCCGGCCACGGACGGCGGCCGGCCGGCCGGCCGGCCGCAGAGCAGGACTCACATGGTAGCGGGAACAGACATCGTGGGGGTGGATTGCCGGTAGCAGACGAGAGTGCGGCCTGAAAAATTTTGCGACGGCGGTCGAAAATTTTCGAGGCCGCGCACGCGCCGGGTAAGCGCCGCACGGGGTGCGGCGCGCGCTCGTTACCCGGCGGGTGGACAGCCGCCGCACGCGGTGAGGCTCGGCTGCACTGCCCACGTGTGCACTTACCCGGCGGGGAGCTAGCCCACGCTACCGGCCGCGCGCAGCTAGCACTCGCTGGCCGCGGCGCGGCCGTGGCACCGGCCGTCGGCGACGGCGCAGCGCTCGTCCGCTCGTCGCCGGGCGCGGTGAGCGGCCGTCGGGCGCGGCGGCCGCGCGGCCGGCAGCGGCTGAGTGCGGACCCGCAGCGGACCTGCAGCGGACCTGCAGCGGACCCGGCGCGCTGGGTGCGGCGGGTCCGCGGGTCCGGCCGCCGGTCCGGCTATCAAACATTCTGGCTGTCACAACCGCGCCGTAGCGCGGCCGGGTCCGGCAGAGTCCGCAAGTCACGCCGACCCAACAGAGTTTGCGCGCAAACTTTTTATAGCCAGCCGTACGTGTTAGCGGCTAACCGGCCACGCTAGGCTGTTCGCACGGCTCTACGGCGGGTTACCCTTCTTGGAAGATTTTTTGCACAGGGTCACCGCCGCTCTGAGCAACGCAACAGACCGCCCCCAGTCGACGACGGAGCTGGCTGACGCACGCACATCCGTCTGCGCCCCCCGACGAGCAACGACCAGACCCAGGCCGACCGACGACCCCCGGTGCGGCCAGAACTCCAGCACCGCCCGCAACCCTGCGGCCCCATCGCTGCCGGCCCGGAGCCGCGGCCGCAACGAACACCGACGAGCCGGCGCCCTGCCGGCCCGCGCGAGCGCCAATCGACCGGCGGCAGTCGCGGGCGCGTGCCCCGACCCCCGGCCCTGCTGACGCGCGGCGCCGTCCGCGCCCCGTCGTGGGCAAGCCCGGCCGGACCGGCAATCTAGAGACGGCGGCGCAGCGCGCGAGGACGCAATGAAGCCGCTGCGGATCAGCATCCGCGGCCAGCTCGCCGGGCTGGTATGCATCTGTGTGCTGCTGGCCCTGGGCGTGCTGGCGATTGTGCTGGTAAGTGCTGCGCGGGCGCCGACTGACCGCAGGCCGTGGTGACCCAGAACTACGTGCTCACGCTGCGGGCCGAGCGGCTCGAGCTGGTCGCCCAGCTCAAGTCGACGCTGCTCGGCCAGTCGCTGTTCTACTACTACGGCGAGGCGTACTCGATCGCGACGTGGACGTCGATCCAGCGCGACCTGGGCCGCTACCGCGCCGGCAACCACTCGGACGCCAACTGGGCGCTGACGACGAGCTCGTTCGAGACCGAGCTCAACGCACAGGACGACACGATCGTGGCGCGCATCTACAGCCTGGACTACGTCGAGCTGCTGTCGGTGTCCAACAACTACACGAACCCGTACGTGTCCAACAACCTGCCGGACTCGCTCTTCCCGCTGTCGCCCAACCAGGACCCGCCGACGAGCCTGACGACGTACTACGGCGTGATCTCGGACCCGGTCAAGGTCGCGGACGAGTTCGTGATCTCGTACACGATCCCGATCGTGAACGCGTCCGTGTACGGGCAGTACAACGACCGGTTCGCGGGCTACCTGACGTGCGCGATGAACGCCAACAGCCTGCTGGGCGTGCTCAACGACACGACCGGGCTGTCGGGCGTGACCGAGTTCGCGCTGGTCGGGCCGTGGCCGGCCAACTCGAGCAACCCGCAGTCGTACACGTACCTGATGCCGACGGCGTCGCACCCGGACGTGTACGGCAACGTGTACTCGCTCGACAGCTTCCCGGCGGCCAAGGAAGCGCTGATCGAGGACGACTCGGGCGCGATCCTGCACGGCTACAACTCGTTCGAGAAGGACATCGCGCTCGGGTACGCGCCCGTGGACGCGCTCTACACGACGTGGGCCGTCACGGTCGAGATGAGCAAGCGCGACGTCTACAAGCCGATCTACCACCTGCGCAACATCTCGCTCGCGACCGTCTTCAGCCTGGCCGCGTTCGTGTGCGTGGTGACGTTCCCGATCGCGCACCTGGCCGTGCGGCCGATCGTGCGGCTGCGCGCGGCCACCGAGGCCGCCGGCTACCGCAAGCGGCGGCGCGACGGCGAGCACGAGCCCAAGGGCGGCCCGCCGGACGAGCCCAAGGACGACGAGTCCGGGCTCGGGCTCGCGCGCCTCGCCTCGGGCTCGTCCACGCGGTCGAGCCTGCGCAGCTTCCGCATCCCCGGCATGGTCATCCAGAAGCGCCGGCCGCTGTTCGAGGACGAGCTCACCGAGCTGACCGCGCGGTTCAACGAGATGTCCAAGGAGCTGCGCAAGCAGTACGAGCACCTCGAGGACCGCGTGCGCGAGCGCACCAAGGAGCTCGAGGCCGCCAAGCTGCAGGCCGAGTCGGCCAACGAGGCCAAGTCGTTCTTCATCGCCAACATCACGCACGAGCTGCGCACGCCGCTCAACGGCATCCTGGGCATGACCGCGCTGTCGCTGGCCGAGGAGGACCCCGGCAAGGTCAAGCGGTCGCTGTACATCATCTACAAGTCGGGCGAGCTGCTGCTGCACCTGCTGACGGACCTGCTGACGTTCTCGCGCAACCAGCTCGGCAAGATGGTCCTGGAGGAGAAGGAGTTCAAGATGGGCGAGGTCATCTCGCAGCTCAAGGCCATCTTCGAGAAGCAGGCCATGACGGTCGACGTCCGGCTCACGATCGACGTGGCGCCGGGCCGCGTGGAGGCCATGGTGGTCTGGGGCGACGTCAACCGGATCCTGCAGATCATCATCAACCTGATCTCGAACGGGCTCAAGTTCACGCCCGAGGGCGGCCAGGTCCACGTGCGGCTGGTGTGCCTGGGCGCCGCCGGCGGCGCGGGCTCGGTCGCGTCTGCGCCCGAGCCCGGCGCCGACGTCACGCGGTCCAACTCCAAGGCCAACTCGGACCGGCGGTACTCGATCGACGAGGCGCTGGACCGGCAGTCGCCGCTGCCGCGGCTGCAGATCCCCGAGCGGCGGCTCAAGTCGCCGTCGCTGTCGCCCACGGCGCGCGCGCACGACGACGTCGACCGCGCGGCCAGCGCCACGCCGCTGTCCGCGCACGACTCGGCCGCGTCCGCGCCGGCCGCGTCCGCGCCGGCCATGAGCGCGGCGCCGTCGGCCGCGTCGCACGACGGCTCGGTCTACTCCGAGAACCGGCTGTCGACGCGGTCGCGGCGGGCCGACTCCAAGAGCAAGGGCTCGCTCCAGCGCACGGCCAAGGCGTCGCTGCGGCGCGCGCAGCACCGCGTCACGCAGTCGATCAGCGGCCTCGGCGGCAAGCTGGGCGACCGCGAGTCGCAGGCGTCGCTCTCCACGGCGTCGCGCGCCGACGACGACAGCCGGCGGCTGTCGGTGCTGCGGCGCGACTCGGCCGTGGACTCGGACGTGCTGCAGCTGGACGACGCGCTCGGCCAGATGCTGCTGTTTGAGTTCCAGGTCGAGGACACCGGGCCGGGCATCACGGACGAGATGCAGGCGCGCGTGTTCGAGCCGTTCGTGCAGGGCGACCAGGCGCTGTCGCGGCGCTACGGCGGCGCCGGCCTCGGCCTGTCCATCTGCCGGCAGCTGGCCGACCTCATGCACGGCACGATCGAGCTGGACTCGGTCGTCGGCCGCGGCTCGACGTTCACGTTCCGCGTGCGGCTGCGGTACCTGCGCGACGCGCCGCTGTCGGTGCACAGCACCGAGGACCTGCACGCGGGCCTGTCGCGCCACCAGAAGAAGCGGTCGAACGGGATCTCGGAGGAGGACAACACGGACGGCATCATCACCGACCACGAGACCCCGTACCTGTTTGGCAGCGCGCGGCTCGACACGGACGGCGCGTGGCCGCCGATGGACGACGACGGCTTCGACGACAAGAGCATGCGGTCGTGGGACTCGCACGACGAGCGCCGCTCGAGCGCCGGCTCGGACCCGCGCCCGATCTTCCCGCTGGCCGCGGCGGCCGCGGCGGACGAGCTGCGGGCGCCGGGCGGCGAGCTCGAGGACTACGAGCGGCAGCTCGGCGTCGGCCCGGGCGACGCGGCGCTCGAGGCCGCGACCGTGGCCGCGTCCGTGGCGTCGCCCACCACGCCCGTCACGCCCGTCACGCCCGACACGCCCGTCACGCCGCTCACGCCCGTCGACGCCGTCGCCCGCGTCGCCAAGGCCCGCGTGCCCTCCGACGACAGCACGCACTCGGCCTCCTCCGCCGGCCGCGACCAGCGCCCGCGCACGCACGTCCTCGTGGCCGAGGACAACCGCATCAACCAGCAGGTCATCCGGCGCATGCTCGAGCGCGAGGGCGTCCAGAACGTCACCATCGCCCGCGACGGCAACGAGGCCGTCCAGAAGGTCCAGGCCGCCCAGCGCCACGCGCGCTACTTCGACGTCATCTTCATGGACATCCAGATGCCCAACCTCGACGGCCTGGCTGCCACCCGCAAGATCCGCACCGAGCTCGGCTACACGCACCCCATCGTCGCGCTCACCGCGTTCATGAACGAGGGCAACGTCGAGAAGTGCCGGGAGGCCGGCATGGACCGGTTCCTGTCCAAGCCCATCAAGCGCGTGGAGCTGGTCGACGTCATCGACGAGTACTGCCGCCGCGACCGCGACAGCGACGGCTCGGCCAACGACACCCAGTGACGGAAAAGCGCCCTGCGCATGTATACCTATCGGACTCTTGGCGTTAGTTTTGACGGTGCGGCGAGGCCGCCCGGTTTTGGCAATGTACAATTACGTAGAGAATAAACACTTCGGCACTGGCCGGCGCGTGGCGCATAGCCGCGGTGGCGCATAGCCGCGGTGGCGCATAGCCGCGGTGGCGCATAGCCGCGGTGGCGCATAGCCGCCCGCAGGGCGCACCCTCGACGGAGTCGCCGCCGGAGGCTCACCAGCCACGAGCCTCCGGCGGGGGGGGGGGGGCGGGGGGGGGGGCCGGGGGGGGGGCCCGGGGGCGCCGCCG